>NW_004955607.1:75654-104640 GCF_000276665.1 Chinchilla lanigera
CAAAATACCCGACACCCTAAATTAGGAAAGGAAAGGTTTATTTAGCTCACAATTTGTGGAGGTTTCTGTCTGTAATCAGCTGGCTGTAAGGCAAGGTGATGTGGTGAGGGACAACACCTCAAGGCGACAGAAGACCGCAAAAGCAACAAGAGCCAAAGGGTGGGGGTGGCACAAGCCTCTTTCCCTCCCTTATATTATAAGCAGGCTATCTCCCCAATCCAGGGCAGATGTGGCACTCACACCCTCTACAGTTCCCTCCTCTTGCACAGAATGAGGATGTTTATAAATGAGGACCCTGGCCCCCTGCTGACTTGCTTAGTTAAAGTTCTTAAGTTGACACAATGTATCAACCTGTATAGTGATACACCTCACACTCAGAAGGACTTAAACTTAGGGAAGTTGCACTTTTTGACAAGGAGAGTAATTTCTGAGTTGCTTAGAATTTCTTATAGAAATGACTAGATGGGACAACAGAGGTTTGCAGGTCAAGAGACAGTTTTAAAAGGGTAAAATGTGTCCATCATTTGGTACAGTAGTTTGGGCTAATCAACTGTAATGGTAAGGGAGCCATTGATGTACAAGGAAAGGTGGACAGTTCACATTTGATTAAGCTTTTCTATAAGTTTCTTCATGTAAAATGAGATGTTTTGCATCTTTGTATTTTACAAGGAAAAGTTATTTTCTAGGTTACAACCTGTGCACAATATGGAGTACTGTTAACCATGACAAGCTGCGAGTGTTGGAGAGCAGGTGTCTGATGTTCACGTGGTTTTGGGCTTTTTTTCTTCTAAGGTGGCAAATGCCATAGGGCTTTTTACTGAAAAAATGTTTGGTTTTACATGCAAAGATTTGCTGGAATTAGACGATAATTTGCACACATGAACAGTATCTGTGAAGAGCAAGCTTAGAGCAAGGCTCACTTAAGTATTTTGGATCATTAATTGTGTCAACTCCACTTGAGTAGGAACGTCTAGCAGATTAGTACAGACCTGATGTGTGCGGATGATTGGCACAGAGGCTACAAACTAAGGACAGAAGACCCACCCTGTATGTGCTTGGCACGAAACAATAAACTTGTACCGAGGGTGGAGTAAAAAGAAAAAACAAAGCCTTCCTTTTTGTCCTGTGGAGGAGGTCTGTTCTTTGCTATTGCCTTTGGATGTTGGTCTTCAGTTCCTTCAGACTTCTAGCTCTAAGCCTTCAGGATACCAGTGGAGATTCTGCAGCAGGGAAAGAGCCTGAGAGGAAGGGGCAAGAGACCAGATGTGATTTCTGAGGTCATTCCTCTTTGCCTCACTCAGACACACTTAGACATGTGCCTTACTACGTCCCAGACATCTCTTGAGCCAGTAAATTTAACAGTAAGTCTAACCGTCCCATTACTCCAGGTGAGAACTTTACTGTGGTAAAACTCATATGTTGAAGGAAAGAAGCTTTCAACCTGTGAGGAAGGAATAGTGTATTCTGGGGAATTTTCCATATTAAGTCCTTAGGTAACCTGGTCTCATCACAGGCTAAATTTGACTACATTTGTCAGATTACATTTTGCCTATCATTCGGGCCCTCCTACTAAGATTAGTCTTAAGAATTCTGAATTTCCTAGTGACCTTGGATAAAGTAAGTTGCCTATCTGAGGTAGTTGAAATATTTTTTCTTTTATCTTGATTTCTGTACATAATATTGCTATCATATTAAACCAGTTTATTTATTAAATACTTATATTCTCTTGGTATGATTTTATCTTTCTGCTGAAAGTGTCTAGATTTAGTGATAAGGTATGAGGAAAGTCTGTTCTGTAAGCCACATGTCTCATTCAGTTTTCACCCTCTGATGACACTAGGACATCCCTTCTATTCTATTGTATCTTGCCCTTGCATTGTATCTGGGAGTGCAGGAGCACTGTTCTGTTCCCATTTTTCAGCAACAACACTCAAGAAGAGCACCCTGAGTACAGCAAAAAGACATAGCTCTGAAAAGCTTGGAGCAAACTGCTTCAATGCAGTTATCCCCCAGGGTGATCACATTAACATCCAGGGATGAAACCTTAAGAAGGAATGGTTTTGTTTAGAATGTATCATTGGGCTTCATGTGCAGGTTATGTATTTTTTTTTCTCTTGTCCCTCTGCCTCAGAGGGCAAGAAACAGCAACACTGAATCAGTAAAGAAGAGTTTGTGTTGTATGAACTACCTGGCATGCTGTCCAGGGAAGGAAATCCCCCTGTGTCTGGCACCAAAGTCAGGAGCTCCTAGTGAGTTATGGAGAGCTGTTGCACCTGGCTCACCCTAAGTTACTATATGGATATTACTGACTGCAGGTATGTGGGCTCTGACAGACCCTCGGTCCTGGAACTGGATTGTACAGGGTTGAGTAGTCCAAGACAGGAGTGGGATTTGTGCTGTAGGCACAAGTTTTCATTGGAAGTATACAGAACGAACATTGTCCTGAGGAGCCTTTGTTATATGTCAACTGTCCCTGATACACATTTGGTCCTCTCTTCTGTGTGATCCTGAGACTGCTGCCAAGACCTAAGCATCCTATTCTATCCCAGTGAGATAATTTACCATGACCAGGGCCCTCCCTTTGCCTGCAGCTTAACCGTTCATCATACCATGCAATGAGCAGGAAGGTTGAAGGATTCACAACTCATGTGTGAGATTTCTGTGGTTGTGGCTATGCTGTTAGGTCCCCCCCTTTTTTTAAATAGCTGTCCTGCTATTATGTTTTATATTTAAAATTTCCTTCAAGTGTCTCATGAGTTTGGAAGTTGATTTGCTTGTGAAAGCTCTATCATCATTAGTGGGTTCATATATCTATGAGTTCAGTATCTGAATGTGTTTTTAGGAGGTTTCACCTTGTTTGATGTGGGCAACTAGGAGCGTGGCATGGAAAAGTATATCCTGGTCTGTATCTCCTCCCACCTTTCTCAGCTTTCTGGCTCCCATGCTTTGAGCACCATTTTTATCTCCTATGTAACCCTACTATCTTGTTTCTGCTTAAGAGTTAGCAGACCAGGGACTGAAACAGTGAACCATACTAAACATCTCTTAAGTTGTAGCTATTGAGTATTTATTCCAGTGACAGGAAAGTAGGTAAGACACTTAGTGATCCTAAATGAGATTTTTTTTAAAAAATTATATACAGATTGTATCCTCAAATCTCAACTCCATAATAGTTCAAGTAAGTCCAAAATTTTCAAATTTTTCCCCACATTTCTAAAGTCATTATAGAGTGTTTATAAAGGCCATGAAAAAGTGAATAAATGCTTATCATTGCCTGTGATGAGGCTCAGTACCAGCGTACCAGTCAAGTATGCTTATATGCCTGTAATATATCCATGGTAATATAATAAGTAAATAAACAGATCCCTGTGTATTCTAGAATGCCCAGAAAATTGGGTCAAAGTTGGCCATTTAAAGAAAGGAAGATGGAAATGATCCTGCTAAGGACAGCTTTTAGAAGGGGCTGCCTGTTAAACTCGCTGTGAATCTCTTATGAAGTAGGGCATTCACATATACTTGTGATTTTGTTTCAGGTGGAGAGAAGGGCACCACCTCTCACATAATTGCGATAGTCCAGGGGTGGCTTGTAGACATTATCTTTTTAAAAATGACATGCTCAGTGTGGTAAGACTGTGTAAAAGCAGTATTGCAACAGCGGGAAAACCCCAAATGTAGGTTTGTAAGGCTGTCAAGGGTTAGGGATAAAAAATTTTCTGTGTAGGAAGGAGCAAAGTGTAGTAAATGCAAAGTGGGAAAATAGGGGAAGATGGAGGCTGGCACATCAGGTCCTCAATCAGTGGTTTTCCTTTGAGAATATTCTTAGGATGACATAAATATCGGGGTTATATGCTGGCTCAGTTTGAAAGTAGTTCAGTGTGATAGATTTGAGAGAAATTTAGGAAAAGTTAGATGAATAAGTCTTCTGTTGCTGATAATGTCATCTCCTCATTTTTCCAGCAATTTTAGAAATTTTGTCTGTATTTGTTGTGGGTTAAATAAGGGGTGGACAGCATCATCTAAGGGTAATCAGAAGGGTGTTAATGATAAAAAAGTTTACAGGCTATTTTTTGTGGTACTAGAAATGAAATCCAGGACCCTTCCTCTGGACTACGTCCAGCCCTTTTAAATTTTTAGTGTCATTACTTTAAATTTTGACCCTGGGTCTCACTATGTTGCCCCAGCTGAGCTTGAATTTGGAGACTTTTTTTCAGCCTCCTAAAGTAATATAGATCACCAAACCCTGCTAGAGTTTTACTTCGGTATACCGAGATCATAGTACTTAGTTAAATTAAATGTCATCAACTTTGTTTTCATGTCCAGAAAGTTGTAATTTGTATCCACTGAGAATATGTGCATGCCAGTCTGAAAGATACCATTGGATTCTTCCTGACCTAGAGTGTGCCTATAAACTTGAGAGTTTATGTCCTAAAATTTTTTTGAAAAATTCTTTTGTCCTAGATTTTGGAACAGAGAACATATTTACTGAAGAACTCTCTGTCCCTTTTTATCATAAGCCCCTTCGAGGCAGTATATTAATTTCTGATGGAGTGACTCAGTGTGCTACCCCTTGATAACTTTAGGATGATGACATATAGTGAAATACAGCATGATATGCTTTGGACATGAATCTGCAATTGGAGTGAACTAAACCTGAACACTGTCAAAATTGTGGTAACACTGGGTGGTGAGAGTATTAAATTTTTAGTCCACCATTTCCTGTTGGAGAATTGCTATGTATTCATCAAACAACATGTATATGAGTTCAAAGGAGAAATTATGAAGACAAAATTCAATCTTCCACTGACTGTGCATGAATGTCGAGGTTGTAAATTAAGCCTGTAGACAAGAGATCAATCTCACACTGGGAGGCAGGCCAACTAAGGTGTAAAGAGGTTCCAGATTTAAATTTCCTGCCTTTTTCCTGTTTTCCTGGCTAATCTGGTAGTGAACCACTCCTGGCTGATGACAGTTAGAGTGGTGTGGAAGCTCCTTAGAGTGTTTAATCATTTTTGTGGGTTCCCTTGTGAATGGCAATGAAGAGGCTTCTTCACTGAACTGTTTCCCTTTTGCTTCTTTTGCAGCAAGTTGTTAGTGTAAAATAGAAGTTATCTCAAAGATCTAAGAGTTAATTTTTATGACTTAAATAGAAGAGTGATTTTCGTAATTAAAAACTGAGTGGAGAATTGATTACATTTGAAAAGTCAAGAGAAAATTTCAAAGTAAATTATTTGTTTTGCATTTATCATAGGTAAATGATAGATAGATAGATAGATAACTAGATAGATACAGAATCATGATGTAGGTGAACAAATCAAGTATGGTTTATCTCAGTGCATCTCTCTGATTTTATCTAACTATGCCCAAGTTGATCACAGGATGGATATTTTGGAAGCTCTTAGTACTTTCATGTTTTCATCAATTACAGTGTTTGGTTTTAACTCTTTTATTATTTTTTTTTTGTTTTTTTTGGGGGGGAGGTTGAACTCAGGGCCTTGTGCATGCATCCCCATCCCTTAATTCTTTGGAATTGTGTATGAGTTATAGTTTTGGATAATGTAACATTAGTATTATGTTGAAAAGAGTATTTGTGACCTATTGGCGTAAGATTTAAGGGAAGATTATATTTCAGCTACTTCACTCTTATTCCACTGCCTCTGGAACTGGATTATTTCTAGTTTTGGGGGGATTTAAAAAATTTTTTTAAATTTTTGATTATGAACAAAAGTGTTGATTTATTTTCTGCAAGTGTTAACAAATTAGAATTGTTCCCAAAATAAGAATGCTAATGTGAACATTATAGAAAATTTTAAAATTTGCAGAAATTTTTGACATAATTTTTTGTTTGATATTTTACACATATGTGCTGCTTTATTGTATAATTTTTTTATTTTAGAAGTAAAAGAGTGAAAACATATTAAGAAACAGGCAACCATTTAAAAGTAGCACAAGAATAACACAAGCAATATTGAATTACAGACAATGTTGTTAGGTCCCTAAAAGACCCCTACCCCTTGCAAAATGAAAAAGCACCCCATTTGTACCCTTGCACTTCCCCAAACGAAACCATCTGCAAGGGCCAACCCTGCCCCAAAAAGTCCCTGCTACCCTTGCACAAAAAATCCCACAATCTTACAAAATGTTCTTGCAAGTAAACGACCCTAACCATAAACATCCCTTCCTTGGCTGTTCTGACCCGCGAACACCCTCCCCAGAGAAACCCTTAAAAACTCTACAGTTTGTGCAGCTCGGGGCTGTCTTGGTCCATTAGGCTGCCCACCGCATTGCTCTCCCACCTAATAAAGACTTCTGTCAGACGGTCTGGTTCGGTTCTGTGTGGGTTTCCCGGTCCAATCAAAGGTGACAGGGAATTAACGATGGTTGTTGTATTACATATTAATAACTTCAAAGTGGTTATTCAGGAAAACAAATATAGGCATGCAAGATTGATCAAAATAATCAACTGTTCCTTTCAATAAAGTGACAGAAGTCAGTAGTACAACTATGTTAGCTATCCTGTGTATACATATATACATATATACATATATCCTGTATATACATATATAATTTTACCCTTCTTTCTTTTCTCTTTTCCCTCACCCCAGTTGCTCTTTACTTTTGAGCATTTCCCTTTTGTTTCACAATGTCTATCATACCTCCTAGTTTTTATTCACTCTTTCAGGTTCTTACACTAGTGAGACAATACATTGGTTACACATGCAGATCTGATTTATTTCACTTATGAGTATGGTCTCTAGTTGTGACCATTTACCTATAAAAGCCTTAAGTTTATCTTTCTTTATAGCTAAGTAATATCCATTATATAAAATGCCACAACTTTTTTATCCAGTCCTCAGTAGATGGACATTTGGGTTGCTTGCACAATTTAGCAATTACAAATTGCTCTGCTATGAACATAGGTGCACATATATCGCTGTGATATGATGTTTTCAGCTCTTCTGGGAAAATACCCAGAAGGAAAATAGCTGGGTCAAATGGGACTTCTAGACCTAGTTTACTGAGGAATCTCCACACTGGTTTCCATAGTGGTTTCACCAGTCTGCATTCCCACCAGAAGTGGAGAAGAGTTCCTATTTCTCCACAGCCTCGCCAGCATTTGTTGTTAGTTGATATCTTGATGGTAGCCATTCTTACTGAAGTGAGATGGAATCTCAGCCTTATCTTAATGTACATCTCTCGAATGACCAATGATGTCGAAAGTTTTTCATGTATTTATTTGCCATTTGTATTTCTTCATCTGAGAAGTGCGTATTCATCTCAGATGCCCATCTCTGGATTGGGTCTTTGAATTTTGGGGGGCAGATGTTTTTTAATTCTTTATATGTTCTAGATAGAAGACCTTTGTCCAAGGGACAGCTGTCTAAAATTTTTTCCCAATTTATGGGCATTCTTTTTACTTTGCTGGTGATTTCTTTAGATGCGCAAACACTTTTTAGTAAGATGAGGTCTCAGTTGTTGATTCTTGGAAGTATTTCCCATGTGGTTTGGTTTTTGTTCATGAACTCTCTGCCTACCCCTGTGTCTTCAAGATTTTTACCTACTTTCTCTTCCAGTAAATTTAGTGTTTCTGTTTTAATATTGAGTGAGATCTGTGATCCATTTTGACTTAAGTTTGGTGCATGGTAATAGACTGGGGTCTATTTTCAGTCTTCGGCAAGTGGCAAGCCAATTTCTCCAGCACCATTTCTTCCAGTGAGCTTGTTTGGCCCCTTTATCAAAGATTAGGTGGCTGATTATGTTTGTGATTCTGGCCGTGTCTTCCAGTCTGTTCCATTGATCCTCAGGTCTGTTTTTTAGCCAGTATCATGTTGATTTTATTACAGTAGCTTTGTAGTACAGTTTCAGGTCAGGGAATGTGATTCCACCTGACTTGTCTTTGTTGCCCAGGATTGCTCTTACTATTCTGGGTCTTTTCTGCTTCCAGATGAATTTAAGGAATGTTTTCTCTACATCTGTGAGGTATGCTAATGGTATTTTAATGGGAATTGCATTGAATCTGTACAACAGTTTTGGTAGTATGGCCATTTCACAATGTTGGTTCTTCCTATCCATGAACAAAGAATATTTTTCCACTTAGTGAAGTCCTGTTTGATCTCTTTTTTTCAGAGTACTGCAGTTTTCATTGAATAGATCTTTTACTTCTTTTGTTAGAGTGATTCCTAAATATTTCAGTTTCTTGCATACTATTGTGAAAGGTATGGTTTCCGTAATTTCTCTCTCAGTCTGTTTGTTTGTGTACAAGAATTCTATTGATTTTTGAGTGTTGACTTTGTATCCAGCTACACTACTGAATTTGTTGATTAGTTCAAGGAGGCTTCTGGTGGAGTTTTTGGGGTCTTCCATGTAAAGTATCATGTCATCTGCAAATAGTGATAATTTCACTTCTTCCTTTCCTATTTCATTCCTTTTATTTCTCTCTCTTGTCTAATTGATCTGGCTAATACTTCCAGAACTATATTGAATAGGAGTGGTAACAGTGGACATTCTTGTCTTGTTCCTGATTTTAAAGTGAAAGTTTTCAGTTTTTTTTCATTTAGTATGATGTTGGCTCTTGGTTTCAGTTTGATCAGATTGAGGTAAAGACCATCTATTCCTGTTTTCTTTACTGTTTTTTATCATGAACACATGTTGGACTTTCTCGAAAGCTTTTTCTGCATCTATTGAGATGATCATGTGGTTTTTGTCTTTGGCTTTATTGATATGGTGTATTACATTAATTGGTTTGCAAATATTAAACCATCCCTGCATTCCTGGAATGAATCCTACCTGCTCATGGTGTATTATTTTCTGGATGATTTGCTGCATTCTATTTGCCAGTATTTTATTGAGTATCTTTGCATCTATATTCATTAGGGAGATTGACATGTAGTTGTTTTTCTTGGTTGTGTATTTCTCTGGTCTTGATATTAGTATAATACTTGGCTCCAGAAATGAGTTAGGGAGAATTGCTTCCTTTTCAATTTCATTGGAGAGTTTGGGGAGTATTGGCATTAAATCTTCTCTAATTTTCTTGTAGAATTCAGCTGTAAATCCATCAGGACCTGGGCTTTTCTTTGTTGGTAAGCTTTTAATCATGTTTTCAATCTCATTAGTATTGGGTTGCTCAGGATTTTTATATCTTCTTCATTCAACTTTGGTAATTCATATGTTCCTGTTGCATGGACAATAGTTTTCCGTCTTTGACCACAGTCTATGGATTTCCTTTTGAGTAAAATGTGTTTCCTGTATACAGCATATTGTTGGATTTGTTTCTTGATTCACCCTGCCAGTCTGTCTCTATTGACTGGTGAATTGAGGCGATTTACATTAATGATTATACCTGATATGTGTTGGCGTATTTTTGTCATGTTATTTACTTGCTGTTGACTTCCTTTTTCTCTCTGTTTAATTGCTTGCTCTGCTTGAGGGTTCCTTTCTATTGTTCTTGAAATTGTGGTCATTTTTGTCTCTGTCTCGACTATCTTTTAGTACTCTCTGTAAGGTTGGTTTGGCATTCATGAAGTTCTTCAGTTGTTCTTTGTCACGGAAATATTTTACTTCTCCATTGAATTTGAAGGACAGTTTGGCAGGATACATCAGTCTTGGCTGGAAGCTGTTTTGTCTCTGGACCTGTAATCCTTCACTCCAAGCTCTTCTCTACTTGATGGTTTGTGTGGAGAAATATGCTGTGATTCTGATGGGCTTTCCTTTATAGGTGATCTGTTTCTTTTCTCTAATGGCTTTTAATGTTCTGTTCTTTTACTGGATATCTGAGATCTTGATTAATATGTGTCTGGGTGTGGGTTTACTTTGGTTATGGCTAGTTGGGGTTCTGTATGCCTCATTTACCTGTACATCAAAATCTTTTTCCATGCTTGGGAAGTTTTCTGCTATTATTTCTGCAAATATTCTTTTTACGCCATTTGTGTTGCCTCCTGCTGTTTCATTGACTCCTATTAGTCTTACATTATTTCTCTTTGCCTCATCTTGCAGCTTTTGGATTGATTTTTCCTGGATCCTTGTTGATTTTAAGAGATCCTCCCTTTCATGATCATTAGCTGCCATACTGTCTTCAATATCTGAAATTCTGGGGCTGGGGATTTAGCTCAGCGGCAAAGCGCCTGCCTGGCAAGCGCAAGGTCGTGAGTTCAGTTCCCGGTACCGGAGAAAAACCAAAAAAAAAAAAAATATATCTGAAATTCTATCTTTAGCCTCATTCAAGCAGTTTTGCTAACTTTCAATGGAAGTTTTGATTTCCTGGATATCTCTTTGAATCTGTTTCGTGCCTTCTAGTTCTGACCTGTATTGTTCATTTAATGTTTCCATTGTTTTCCTATGCTCATCTATTTTTTCTATATATATCTTGTTTAGATGTGCTGAGCAGTTCTTTCATTATTGATGTCATTTCTTTTTTATCTGGGTGATTATTTCTGATCTGATTTCTTCTGTGGCCTGTTGGAGTTGTTTCATTACTTCAGTTGTGATCATTTCAGAGATTTCAGGTATGTGACTTCCAAGTTCTCCTATGTCAGTGTCTCCTAGACTTGTTCTGGGTGGAGCTGAGCTCTGAGATTGCATTTTTCTCCTATATCTTGTCATTTTTGCATGTCAGATGGAAAATGCTGAGCCACACACTACCCAAGCAGCTCACCGAAGGTCTCTAGGGACCTTAGTTTACCTGGATATCAGACTTATCCCAAGGTGGTAGAGGGCAGTGGACCACTGGACCCACGATCCTCAGGCAGTTGGTGGGGTGCACAGCTCAGACTACAACTGCGGTGGTGGGGGAATGCTGGCCTTTGGTACCAGGGTCTCCAGGCCATCAGTGGAAATCATGTGGGCCTGAGGTGTGAACCCTGATGGTGGCCAGACAGGGGCCGCTGCTCCAAGTTCCGCAGGTAGCTGGTTGAGGGAGGATGTGCCTTACCTCCCAACTGAGAGGTCCACAGAGCCTGGGGCCACTCCCATGCTGCTTCTCCTCCCAAAGTAGCAGGGTAGGGCATAGGGGCAGGCCTCACCTGCCAATGGAGAGGTCCACAGGGAGGGGGCCGCTCCAGCATCACTTCCCTGTGCCTGCACTGCTTCCTATTGTATAATTTTTAAACACATGGAACAATCTTATTTATATGTGTCTACCTAAATGTAAACATTTTCTTTGTGATTTTATCTTGCAATTTTTTATTATATCTGAGGTGAGTCTCTTTCAAGTGTGGGCTTCTAATATTTGTAAAATTATTTCTTTGACACTCCATGCTGCATGTGGTGTAATGTTTATGATCAGTAATCCTGTTTTTGTCCTTGGTACATAATTACGTGTTAGATTGAATAGTGTCAAGTTAATATAGCCTCAGCATGTTTTGTTGAATTAATGCTAGACTACTGTATCTTTTTGCATATTTATTTTATCTTGTTATATTTTTAAAATATTTGTATACATTTCTGACAAATAATAATTGAATACATGTATAATTTAATGCCTGATGGTTTGAAACATACATTGTCAGATGGCAAAAAGCAGCAAACATTATTTCACTATAATTTTTTGAAGTGAGAACACTTTATATTGAATCCTGTGATAATTTTATAGAGTAAATTACAGTGTTCTTAACAATGTTCACAGTAGTGTACAATAAGGGTCTTAAACTTACTTTTTCCTGCCGAAATAAAATTAAAAAATTTAAACAGTATATCCATTTCTTTGTTCTTAAGAAAAAAAATTTTTTTCTCACAGAAAACAGAAAGTTGAATCATGTTTCTTAATCTATGTTCTCATTTGCTCTCTCAGTTGTTTTAAAAATAACTCACATTTAAAGGAAAGTTCCCCTACTACAGTTCTACTAGGTTTCTGTCAGTGTAATTTATGCTTCTGTCAGTGGGCCTCCTTTTTTTTCCTGGTTTAAAAAAAATGGATTGGTTTAGTACAGAAGTTTTGTGGACTTTAAATTTGTTTCCTTTTTTCTTGTTTTGATAGAAATATTTTCTTGTTGAACTGGAAAGTAGAAATATGTGAATTAATTTTTTTTATTTTTAGTGACAATATTTAATCCTCCACACTCCTTCCATTTCTGTCTCATTTGGAGATGATGTGATCACAACCAGGGATCCACAACTCTGAAGTTGGCAGATACTTAACCTACCTGTGGAAATGAATTCTCACTGTGAGTTTCCTGTTAACCACAGTAACTTCTCAGGCAAGGCTCCTTTTTTATTGTCTCATGACACTTGGTACCTGCTTAAGAGGCCTTCCATGGCTAGCCTGAGCTCTGGGTGATGTGAATTAATGTTCCTTTGCATGTCCTCTTGGATTTTTCTGCCATAGCCTTATCAGCGTCAGTGTAATAACCATTCCTCTACAGTGGGCATAGTATTTTCACCACAAGCAAGATGTCTATATGTTGATCAGCTCTAATGACTGTGCTGTATTTCTCTGACTTTCTGACCTGTTTTCCTTTTGTTTTTCCAAATGTCTTTCTATGCAGTTGAGACTGGCCTTGAGCTTACTGAGTTATGTCTTGGCCTTCCATGTTTGAAGTTAGACAAACAGATATAAATTAATATGTACTTTCCTAGTGGTAATTTAGTGTTTAAATATTTTATAATAAACTTTATTCTAGAAAAAAATTTGGTGAGACTTAATAAAAACAATATGTGCAGTAGATAAGAGTATCCTGGTGATACCATACCTGGCTCCTCCCTTTCTTGCCTTATACATGACCACTTTCCTAATTTGGCTACATTTCCTACATTCAGCAAATGTGGTTTTCTCTGAGCAGTAATCTTTAGTTTCCCACCTTGGAATCGTCAATAAGTAACTCTCATAGAAATTGCATATGAAGGCCAGGGATATAGCTCAGTGGCCTAAGTGCCTGCCTGGCAAGCATAAGGTCCTGAGTTTGATCCTTGGTACCAAAAAAAAAAAAAAAAAAATTGCATATGAAAGCATTTTGGTTTTGTTGTTGTTGGGTTTTTTTGTTGTTGTCTCACTATTATTTATAGGTGCTCTTATGTGAGTGAGGGGGGAAGTGCTTTGTCATCCATTCCATTGAGGATGTGGTTCAGGCTTTTTCAAATTTACTTTTTATTGATAAAAAAACAATCACAAGTGTTTCCAGGAACAATAGCACAGTGTGTTCTTTGGACATTAGAATAATATCATTGCACTATAGATTTTGGTAAGCTCCAAAGTACAGGAAATGAGTGTGCAGTATATTAATTGATCTTTTATTCTTGCATACTTGTTTTCTTCTACATTTCCATTTTCCTTGGCCCTTCCTCAGCCATTGTCATGGATCTTATTTTATATCTGGTGTTTTCTCTAGTGTTAGATATCTTTTAGTCATTTTTAAGATTTGTGTTTTATGTTCTTTACTCTCTAAACAGATTGTGAATATTGTATACTATGCAAATTTTTCTTCTGTCATGTTTCCCTGCCATGATTTTTATAGCTTTAAATTTCTCATTTATATTCTGATAGCTTATTTTGTTCTGAGGAAACTTTTTTTCACATCTAAAATTATTTTACTATGAATTTTCAGGGCATTCAAGTTTCTCTTTCCCATTTCAATATGTAACATTATTATTGTACATAGAAATGATGAATATGCAGTACAGATTTCCAAGTACCTACCTGTTTCTCCCCTGTCATATATGAAATGGACTATGATTTTCTCCAGGGTTGTACATCACCAGCTCTACAATCATTAATCAATATTTTATTTACAGGTGGACCCATTAAAAACTGTCTTGTGATCCATTTGTCATTCTCTGTATAGTGGCTTCAGTGGTAAATCTGGAATTCCTCTCATGTTTATTATGCAAACTCACAATATTTACAAGGTATTAAACACTGTTAGATTTTTAATGTACTGAGCAGTTTAAGGTTTTTTGTTTTGTTCTGTTTTATTTTTTGACAAATCAAAGGTATGATTCTGAAGTGAAACCATGTTTTTCTTGAAGTTTTACTTTTATTATTAGTGCCCAAAGAACTTTGCAAAATACTGATTTTCAATGCATATATTTTGATCATATTCTTCCTCTTATAACTCTACCTTACACCTTATATCCATGTGAGTGTTAACATTTGGTGTCACTGAGCAGTAAAATAATATGCCATTCTTCACCTAGTTTCATTGTCCTTATACATCCTCCAATAAAACCGGTTTTCCACTAGCATTTTCAATTATTACTCATAAATCTTAGTTAATGTTAATTGAATTTTTTCTATGAAAGCAGATTCAACTTTAAAAGTGCTATTAATGTACTACTAGAAAAAAAGGACTCAATTTCATAACTAATAATATTTGGAAAAAGATATTTCCTATGGTTATTGAAGCAGTTGATTAATATTCACCTACCTTCGTGTTCTGTGGTTGGTGATCTTGTAGGTTCCCTCTATGAGCTGTGCACTAGGGACAGTGCAAAAATACAACTGCTAGGTCAGCAGGAAAAGTAGTATTCTTATTCTACTATTGCTTTAGCAATGAATTATCTAGCATCAGAACTGCTGTGAGAGAAGGTGTGCATATAGATGGAGGGTAAGAGTTTGATGACTAAGACATGAAGTTAATATTCGAATGATTCATGCTAGATGTGCTGTTGCATAACTGTAGCCCTAGGGCTTGGGAGGCTGAGGCAGGTGGATTGCCATGAGTTTGAGCCCTGCCTGGGCTGCCTACTGAGTCCAAGGCCAGCCTGAACTCCACAGTGAGACTCTGTCTCAAAAAAACAAAAGAGAATATACACTTTATATATACATATATACACACACATACATTGTAATATATATTATGTACATTATATATATTATACGTTATACTTTATATATATGTGTGTGTGTATGATTCACCCTCAATTCAGCCCTTTCTGAGTGGAGTTGAGATGTTCCAGACAGTAAGTCTCAACCTTCTTTCTGGAAATATGGTATGTGTGATTATTTAGGAGGCAATAACTTTTGAGGATGTGACTGTGAACTTCACCATGGAGGAGTGGGCTTTGCTGAATCCATCCCAAAGGAAGATCTACAGAGATGTGATGTGGGAAACCTGTCAGAACGTGGCTGCTATAGGTAAGAATGACCTCATATTCTAAATCAAATGGAGAACAGTTTTTCTTGGACATTGGTATATTTTCATTATAAGAATATAAAAATTTTGTATCAATGTCCTAGGCATGGTCACATTATATGTAGTCACATTATAACTGGCATCTAGTACTTTGTATGTAAAAATATTAACTCATTTTATTTCTATGTCTGCAATTCAGGAAGAAACTGGGAGAACCAACAAAATGAAGAAAAAAAGAAAAATTCATGGAGACATCCAAGGTAATTTGCTTACACAAGAAGGAGCAATGTTTCTCAAGAGTCAGGCTGTGAACAGAAATATAAAAACCACACAAACTGTATATATGAGGCCATGTTCAAATTTAGTTCAGGTTCACAATAACTAGCTCTCTAGCTGCTCGTACATGCTATAATCACTGTGCCCTGGAAACCTCAGGCAAGATGAGAGCTTCAAGCTCAGACAGTCAAACTTAATGACTGATGAGAACGTTTCTCCAAAAACCATTTTTTTAAAAGCCGAGGATGTAATTCAGCAGTAAGAATCTTGGGTTTACTTTTCAGCACTGGAAAAAACCAGACAAAAAGGTGCTATACTTTCTGTCATAAAAAGAATAAATTGATGTCGTTTGCCAACCCCACCCCCCAAAATGGAAGGACCTTTATCCCATAATGTTAAATGCAATATTTGGCACACAGACATTAAATATCAAATGGTTTCTCTTTTATGAGAAACCCAAAATATATGTTTAGGAGTAAAATAGAGATGGTAGAAAACAGGGAGACAGAATTTTTGGAGATGAGTAAGAGGATCAAAAGGAGAGAATGGGGAGATTGATGGGAAAAGGGTCAAAAGTAGTTGCTATATGCTATACATATGTACCAATTCCCCAAAATGAAAGTAAACATTGTGTACTGCAAACATATACAGTTATAAAAATCCCAAAGAAACAGGTTTTTGTTTGGTAATAGCTCTTTTTAATAGGCATCTTCCAGCATAATTATTCAATTCGTTGTCAGAAATTCTTAAGAGGCACCTTTTATTGTGATTGGTTTGTTTATTTTTATTTCTTCACAGAAATGAAGAGGTAGAGAAAAGCTGTCAATACAAAGCTCGGAATCACCATGATAAATGTGGGAAAGCTTTCACAATGCACAGTCATCAAACATGTAGAAGACACACTGCCCAGAAAACCTTTGTATGTAAACATTGTGGGAAAACTTTCAGTACACACAGTCTTTGTCAAATACATGAAAGAAGGCACACTGGAGAGAAACCGTATATATGTAAGCAATGTGGGAAAACTTTCAGTACACACAGTCTTTGTCAAATACATGAAAGAAGACACACTGGGGAAAAACCTTATGTTTGTAAGCAATGTGGGGAAGCTTTTAGTGCACACAGTTTTTATCAAAGACATGAAAGAATTCACACTTGGGAGAAACCTTATATGTGTGAGCAGTGTGGAAAAACCTTTACTGCTAGTGGTTCATTGGGTAGACATAAAAGAAGTCACACAGGTGTGAAGCCATATGTATGTGAGCAATGTGGGAAAGCGTTCAGTACATACAGTTATTGTCAAATACATAAAAGAACTCATAAAGGGGAAAAACCTTATGTGTGTAAGCAGTGTGGGAGAGCTTTTATTACTAGCAGTGCATTGTATAGACATGAAAGAAGTCACACTGGAGAGAAACCCTATGTATGTTTGCAATGTGGGAAAGCATTTAGTAGACAAAGTCATTGTCGAACCCATGAAAGAAGTCACAAAGGGGAAAAACCTTATGTATGTAAAACATGTGGGAAAGCATTCACTACAAACAAGTATTGTGAAACCCATGAAAGAAGTCACAAAGGGGAAAAACCTTATGTATGTAAAACATGTGGGAAAGCATTCAGTACAAAGAAGTATTGTCAAACACATGAAAGAATTCATACTAGGGATAAACCCTATACATGTAAACAATGTGGCAAAGCTTTCAGTGTATACAAATATTGTCAAATACATGAAAGAATTCATACTAAGGAGAAACCCTATGTATGTAAGTAATGTGGGAAAGCCTTCACTTACAATGTATCACTTCAAATTCATAAAAGAACTCAGACTGGGGAAAAACCTCATGTGTAAGCAGTGTGGAAAAGCATTCACTCATAACACATTACTTTGAAATCACAAAAGAACACTGTTAAGAGACCCTATGTGTGTAAGCAATGTGGAAAATCATTCAGAAGCCACAAAATATTTTCAAATGCATGAAACAAGTCACACTAGGGGAAAACCATGTGCATTTAAGCATATTTTGCAAATCCTATGAAAATATCTTGGGTACTATTGACACAATGTCATATATTTCTGTGTAGAGTGCCCCAGAAAATACAGTACCCAAAAGAGATATTGTAAAGTATAAATACAGTGTTTTTCAGTAACTTCCTTGCTCAGTAAAACTCTGAATTATATATTTGTAGGGTGTCTTAATTACTTTTCTCACACTGCTGAGACAGAATACCTCACACCTGATGTTAAAAGAGGAAAGGTTTATTTAGCTCAGAGTTTGCAGAGGTTTCAGTCCATAATCAGCTGGTTGCATGGTAGCAGAGCACATGGCAGAGGGGTAGCAGTTCATGCCACCAACAAGGTAGCAAAAGTAACAAGTGGGATTAACAGTGTCTTTCTACCCCTTATATCTTATCCAGACTGCTAGCATTAGGGCAGTGCCAAACCAATCAGTAGACTGATGAGTAATAATCCCAGTATTACATACTCTAGATTCAGCCACCTCCAAAATAGCCCTATGTCTATATGAGGCTTTGGGGAGGACATCTAGACACAAAGCATTACAGGGTTTTCATTAAACATAACTATGGAGCTGACATAGTTCTGTATTTTCCTGTAAGCAATACTCTCAGAGCTTGATCTGTAGTACCTTTTAATCCAGTTAGATGGTCACTTTTTCATTTATTTTACATTATATTCAATGTATAGATGAAGCATTTCATTTACTTTCCAGTAGGCTTAGTATTTATGTAGTTTTTGTTGGGGGTTTTCGTGTTTATTTTATAGATTGGGAGGTAATGACAACTAAAAAAAACTGTACTGATTTTTTTGGTAATTCATGTCTTTCTATTAGCTTATACTTTACTATATCTTCTGTATAATAAAAGATATTGCTGAATTGGATGCTATATTTTATATTAAGATCTATATTTTTAGAGACTTGTGAACATGAGTTTTTTATTAAAGTTAAATTGCTTACAAATAATATGTAGCTTAGCAAATGTTATGCTTTTCACATCTTGAGAAGATACCTGCGTATATCCCAACATAATTGTAGATTAATGGAGTACATACTTTTGTCTATTTTTTCTTTGATATTGGAGCCATTATTTTCATGTGCATAAAATTTTAGGGTTTTTTTTCCACTATCAAAATTTTACTTTTCATGCTTATGTTGCAATGTTTTATTTGGTGGTAATTTTTCCCTCAGTCATGTCAGAATATAAACCGTACTGGTATAAGTTCCCATTGCCATAGTCAAGCAGTATCATAATTTTTCTCAAATAGGATATCACAGATTATATCAGGTGTCCAAACCAGACCCCCACCCAGCTAGGAGAGAAAAAGTCCCCAAGCAGATCTGTTATTGACCCCTGTGGGAATGTGTTGTTCAAGAAGCCAGCAGCTTCCTCGTGCAGCTCCATCAGCTAGCAGCTGCCCCACACAGCTCAACCTTCAGAGAGCTGATTCCTCAAAAACCCACAAGAGATATGCTGTGCCTGCCAGCATCCTGTGTACCCAACACTGCCCCATCTCTCTTCTAGTCCTAGGCCCCCTACTCAGAGACCCCAAATTTTGTGCCCCTACTCAGCAGTGCCCCCATCCCCCACCTAAACTGTCCTATGCTCTTGCCCTTGCTTGGGGCCAGTGGTCTTTTTGCCCTTGGCCTGGCCCCACCCAGTCTGCAATAAAGTCCTCACATGTTACTTAAAGTCTGCTTGTCTCAGTGGTCTCCACTGTGCCTCAGTTTACCCTAACATCTGGTGCCAAAACCCAGGAAGGTTGAGATCTCCACCTAGGAGGATCTGATCTCCCTCTCTAGGCAACCTCTGTGGCACTTCGAGACTGCCTTTGACATCTGACCTGTGGCCCTACCTCTCTGTGACTTGCTGCTAGTCTTGGTTCCTTCTCCAGGTCAGGTAAGTGTCATGTACATGCTGTCACCTCTTCCTGTCTGTCACTTGTCTCTGCTTTCCCCCTCACTCTATGTGGCTTTCTAGATCCAGCCTGAATCATGCTCCAAAAACCCAGTACTGGTCACACTCACCCCTGGGAGTCTGACTCCTTGGTGGCCACCCAATTTCATGGACATCTGGTTTGGTTGCCTGTCCACTCACTTGGGCTCAAGGAACTGATTAGAGAGATCCCTTCTCTTTCTTGAGTAGCTTCTGTTCAACTGGTGCTGGGAACCACCATGGGCAGTTTACCCTCTCTTCCTGCCTTGACCCCACTGAGTGCTTAAAAATCCCAAACCTCTCCAACTTACCCCTGAGCTGAAGGCAAAGCATCTTGTCTATTTCTGTAACATGTCATGGGTAACCTACACACTAGATAATGGCTCCCAATGGCCACTCCATGGCACATCTGATTTCTCAATTCTCTGAGACCTTGAGAATAACTGTCACCAGCTGGAAAATGGTCTGAGGTTCCACATGTCCAGGCATTTTTTGCTCTCCACAGATTCCCCTCCCTCTGTACCTCCTGTGTCTCTATGGAACTCATTTCCACACCGCCCACTGCTCCCTCTCTGCGCCCTCCTAGCTACAAATCGACTTTCACTGCTGATCCCTCTTCGCTCCTCCACCATGCCCTCTTCCACCTGCCACTCTCCCTTCTCTGTAGCCCTTTTGACTGCTGCAGCTTCCCCAGCCTTACCCCTAATCCCCCTACTTCTCCTGGACAACCCCCCATCCCACAGTTCCACTCATTTCCCACCTCTCACCCCAGTCCCTCTCACATGCACTCTGGGCTCTGCTTTGGCCCCTCAACTCCTGCTCCCCAACCCTCCATGAGTTTGCTGATGCGGAGGACATTGTCCAGGTCCATGTTCCCTTTTCCCTCAGTGATCTCAAATTGCTCACCACATTGGTTCCTTTCTGTTTGACCCCTGCACTTACATCCAAGAGTTTCAATACCTCATTCAAAGCTATGACTTTACTTGGGATGACATCAATGTCATCCTCACTTCCACCTTCTCCCCTGAGGAATGAAAACAAATCTGAACCCTGGCTGAAACATATGCTGATGACCACCACTGGACCATGCCCTTATTGAGGGATGGTGCCATGGCTATTTCCTGGACCAGACCTTATAGGACTTTAACCAAAGAGATGAAGAAAGAACCTAAGAGAACAAGAGATTACATAATCACTTGCCTCATGGAGGGATTGAAAAGAGCAGCACACAGTCAGTCAATTATGACAAACTTAAGGTGATTACTCAAAACAAGGATGAAAATCAGGCTCAGTTTATGTCCTAACTGGCACCCACTGTAAGGAAATATACTACCCTTAATCCGGAAAGCCCTAAGGGACAATTGATTCTCAAAATGCATTTTATCACCCAGTCAGCTCCTGACATTCACAAAAAAACTCTGTAAAATTGAGACAGGCCCTCAGACCCTACAACACAAATTAATACCTTGGGCCATCAAGGTATATAACAACTGAGATGAGGCTGCCCACCAGCAATACAGCTCTGACTTACAGTTACTTGCCTCCACCATAACAAACCCAAACAGGATGCTAACATAATGCCCTGGGGCATAAATGGGTTATCCATCCCTCCAGGGCCCTGCTTTAAGTGTCAGCAGTCAGGTCACTGGGCAAAAGAGTGCCCCAACCTCTAATCCCCTCCCAACCCTTGTCCCATGTGTGGGGACCCTCACTGGGAGTCAGACTGCCCCATGGAAACCAGGGTTGCTACAGGGGTCTCCTCCCAGGGCACCCCACAGGACAACCTAGTTCTCTGACCTGATTGGTTGGGCCTAGGATGAGTGACATACCCCAGTACTCTCAGATGCCCCCCAGATCATCACAGCTACTGAACTTTGGGTAAGTCTTAAGGTGGAAGGTGAGACTTTCATTCTTAACTGACATGGGAGTGACCTATTCCACTCCTTTTCCAGGATAGCTCCTGACATTTCTGTTGTTGGGATAGATGGTACCATATCTAGGCCTCCCAATACTCCCTTGCTCTATCAGCTGTGGAACCCCATATTTGAGCCAGGGATATAGATCAGTGGCACAATGCCTTCCAGGCAACCACAAGGTCCTGATCTCAATTCCTGGTACCCCCCAAAAAAGAAAAAGCAATAAAACACAACCACATGTTCTCCCATGCCTTTCTGGGCATCCTGACCTGCTGCATCCTGCTTCTCAGGAGAAACATCTTAACAAAACTGTCTGCTACTCTTAACTATCCCTGGTACCACCTCATGCTCCATTGCCTTCCTACTCTCACCTCCCTGCTCCAACCCTTCTCTCTCCTTAAACTCATGCATCTGAGATATGTTTACCCCTTCTGTAGCCAGACACTGAGTTCCCCTCCTCATTGCACTTAAAGATGATCACTCATACCCTGCTTAGTGCCAGTTCCCCCTACCTGACTTAGCTTTCCCAGGACCAAAACGTGTCATCACCTGTCTCCTCAAACATGGCCTTCTCAGGCCTGTCAGTTCCCCTTTCAGCATCCCCATCCTTGCTGTCAAAAAATCAGACTAGTCATACTGTCTGGGTCAGTTCCCCTGAGCCATCAACTAGACTGTGCTCCCGATTCACCCTATACTCTCCGATCCCTATGCCATCCTGTTCTCCATCCCCTCATCCACCACACACTACACCATCCTAGATCTCAAAGATGCCTTTTTTACTATATCCTAAATCACAGCCACTCTGCCTTCACATGGACAGACCTGGACACCCACCAGTCACAGCAGGTCCACTGGATGTTTCTACCCCAAGTGAGGTTGAACCTCCTTGGGTCGAGGGACCTGGGCCCGTGGTAAGCGGCGATGGTGAAGAAAGAGGACACCGGAGACCAGGCTGGTAGCGCAGATCTACTTTATTGCGGAAGTATTAGGCATTTTATAGGGCAGGCTAGAGGTGTGGCAAGGGAGGTGGGTTAGGGGTGTAGTTTGGAGGCGGTACTTTTGGCTGGGGGCTGTGTGGAAGCAAGAGGTCAGAGTAGGACAACCTAGGCAGGGCGTTTACTCGGCTTGCCGAGGAGTCCGAGTTTGCTCAGACTCACTTTTCTGCCACGGCCGTCAACCAGACCTCTGGACCTCTTTTTCCCACACCCAAGGTTTCTGTGATGGCCCCCACTATTGACAACCTCTTTTCCTTCCACAGCATCACTTCCTGTCTCCTCCAGTACATTGATCACCTACTTCACTGCAGCCTGTCCACCCTATCTTGCCATCAACACCCTCACCCTTGAATATTTAGACAATAAGGGATACTGAGTCTCCCTGTCCAAGGCCCAAATTTGCAAACCATCACAACTATATCCAGACACTACAAAAAATACCCAAGTTCTCCCCCTGAGCACATAACAGTGTTTCATGCAAATCCACCACTGGCTAACACCGCAGTTCACAACTGGGCCCACCCTGTGCATGCCCGGAGCTGCCTGGGGACACTGGATCAAGTGGTCCATGAACTGCTGACACCACAGTCCATGTCTGGGCTCTGCTTGTGCCCTGAGCTGCCTGGGGACACAAGACCAGGCAGGCCACGATCACATTGCCAGTGCAGCCTGTATCTGGGTCCTACACGCACCCAGAGTTGCCTGGGGACACTGGATCAGGTGATCTGCTATCTTCTGACGTCAGGGTTCACAGCTGAGTGCTGAGAGAGCCAGGTACACCCCACCAACTTCCTGGGGACAGTAGAACAGGCTGCCTGTGATTCTGCTGCCATACCAGTCTGCGTCTGGGCCTTCTGTGCACCCTGAGCTGCCTGGAGATGTGACCCAGATGGCCCACAAA
Source organism: Chinchilla lanigera (assembly GCF_000276665.1). NCBI lineage: Eukaryota > Metazoa > Chordata > Mammalia > Rodentia > Chinchillidae > Chinchilla > Chinchilla lanigera. The sequence goes on from NW_004955607.1 coordinate 98,753, forward strand.
CTGCTCACACTGCTGTTTGTGACTGGGCCCACACTTCAAGAGCCTGAGCTTCCTGGGGACACAGGACCAGGTGGTCCATGGTCACACTGCAAGTATAGCTTACATCTTGGTCCTGCACATGCCCTGAGCTGTGTGGAGACACTGGATCAGGCAATCTGCGATCTACTGCTATTGCAGTTTGTGTCTGAGACCTGGGAGAAGTAGGTGCATTCCAACTGCCTGGTGAGCTCAGACTCAACAGCCCATCTCTGGGGCCACTGAGGCACAAGTCTGACTACCAGGAAAACTATGGATGTTAGCCACCTTTGGTGTGCTACCAGGGAAGAGTGAGAGTGGGTGCTCTGCCTACAGCATCAGAAATGACAAAATGAAGAACCAAAGTGCAATCTCAGAACTCCACCTCAGCCAGGTATGCTGGCGCACACCTGTAACCCCAGCACTTGGGAGGCTAAGGCAGGAGGGTCATTGCAAGTTTGAGACCAGCCTGGGCTACAAAGTGAGCTCAAGGCCAGCCTGAATTGCATAGCAAGACTATCTCAAAAAAGAAAAAAAGAACACCCCATTCAAAACAAGTCCAGGAGACATCAACATTGGACAACTTGGTAATCACACACCTGATAGTGCTAAGATAATTGCAATGGAAGTAAAGAAAGAGCTCCATCAGACCATAGAAGAAATCAGATCAGAAATCTCTTAGGTAAAAAATGAAATGACAACAATAATGAAAAATTGCTCAACACATCTAAAGAAGACATATATAAAAATAGATGACCATTGGAAATGTTAAATGAACAATATAAGAAAGAACTAGAATACATGAAACAGATTCATAGAGATATCAAAGAAATCAAAACTTCTGTTGAAAACTGGCAAAATTGCTTGAATGAAGCCTAAGATAGATTTCAGATCTTGAAGACAGCATTGCAGTTAATGATTGTGAAAGGATCTCTTAAAATTAACAAGGATCAAGGAAAAATCAATTGAACAGCTGCAAGATGAGGCAAAGAGAAATAATGTAAGACTAATAGGTGTCAATGAAACAGCAGGAGGCAACACAAATGACATAAAAAGAATATTTGCTGAAGTAATAGCTGAAAATTCTCCAAGCATGGAAAAACAATCTGACAAACAGGTGAGGCTTATAACCGAAATAAAACTACAGTCATAACCGAAATAAAACTATACCCAGACATACAATAATCCAGATCCAGATATCTAGCAAAAGAACAGAACATTAAAAGCCATTAGAGAAAAGATATAGATCACCTATAAAGGAAAGCCCATCAGAATCACAGCATATTTCTCCACACAAACCATCAAGTAGAGAAGAGCTTGGAGTGAAGGATTACAGGTCCAGAGACAAAACAGCTTCCAGCCAAGACTGATGTATCCTGCCAAACTGTCCTTCAAATTCAATGGAGAAGTAAAATATTTCCGTGACAAAGAACAACTGAAGAACTTCATGAGTGCCAAACCAACCTTACAAAGAGTACTAAAAGATAGTCGAGACAGAGACAAAAATGACCACAATTTCAAGAACAACAATAGAAAGGAACCCTCAAGCAGAGCAAGCAATTAAACAGAGAGAAAAAGGAAGTCAACAGCAAGTAAATAACATGACAAAAATAAGCCAACACATATCAGGTATAATCATTAATGTAAATCGCCTCAATTAACCAGTCAATAGAGACAGACTGGCAGGGTGAATCAAGAAACAAATCCAACAATATGCTGTATACAGGAAACACATTTTACTCAAAAGGAAATCCATAGACTGTGGTCAAAGATGGAAAACTATTGTCCATGCAACAGGAACAGATTCCTAGACACATATGAATTACCAAAGTTGAATGAAGAAGATATAAAAATCCTGAGCAACCCAATACTAATGAGATTGAAAACATGATTAAAAGCTTACCAACAAAGAAAAGCCCAGGTCCTGATGGATTTACAGCTGAATTCTAAAAGAAAATTAGAGAAGATTTAATGCCAATACTCCCCAAACTCTTCAATGAAATTGAAAAGGAAGCAATTCTCCCTAACTCATTTCTGGAGCCAAGTATTATACTGATATCAAGACCAGAGAAAGACCCAACCAAGAAAGAGAACTACAGGCCAATCTGCCTAACGAACATAGATACAAAGATAACAAAATATTAGCAAACAGAATTCAGCAAATCATCAAGATTATACACCATGACCAAGTGGAATTCATCCCAGAGATGCAGGGATGTTTCAGCATATGCGAATCAATGAATGTAGTACACCATGTCAATAGAGCCAAAGACAAAAACAACATGATCATCTCAGTAGATGCAGAAAAAGTTTTTGACAAAGTCCAACACTCATTCACGACAAAAACCCTACAAAAAAACAGGAATAGATGGTCTTTACCTTAATCTGATCAAACCAAAACCAATAGCCAACATCATACTAAATGAAAAAAAAAAAAAACTGAAAACTTTCACTTTAAAATCAGGAACAAGACAAGAATGTCCACTGTCACCACTCCTATTGAACATAGTTCTGGAAGCATTACCTAGAGCAATTAGATAAGAGAGAGAAATAATAAGGGTAGAAGAGGAAGAAGTGAAATTATAATTATTTGCTGATGAAATGATACTGTACATGGAAGACCCAAAAATTCCACCAGAAGCCTTGAATTAATCAACAAATTCAGTAGCATAGGTGGATACAAAGTCAACACTCAGAAATCAATAGCATTCCTATACACAAACAACAAACAGAAATTAAGGAAACCATATCTTTCACAATAGCACACAAAAAAATGAAATATTTAGTAATCAATCTAACAAAAGAAGTAAAAGATCTATACAGTGAAAACTGCAGTACTCTCAAAAAACAGATTGAAGAGTATTTCAGTAAATGGAAAGACATTCCTTCCTCATGGATAGGAAGAACCAACATTGTGAAAATGGCTATACTCCAAAATGGCTGTAGAGATTCAATGCAATTCCAATGAAAATACCATTAGCGTACCTCACAGATCTGGAGAAAACATTCCTAAAATTCATCTGGAACCAGAAGAGACCCAGAATAGCAAAAGTCATCCTTTGCAACAAAGACAAGTCAGGTAGCATCACAATTCCTAGCCTGAAATTATATTATAAAGCTATTGTAATAAAATCAACATGGCTAAAAAACAGACCTGAGGAGCAATGGAAGAGACTGGAAGAAGCAACCGTAACCACAAACACACTCAGCCACCTGATCTTTAACAAAAGGGCCAAAGAAGTTCAATGGAAGAAATATAGACCCTTTAAAAAATGGTGCTGGAAAAACTGGCTTGTCACATGCCAGAGACTGAAAATAGACCCATGTCTATCACCATGCACCAAACTCAAGTCAAAATGAATCACAGATCTCAATATTAAAACAGAAACACTAAATCTACTGGAAGAGAAAGTAGGTAGAAATCTTGAAGACATAGGGGTAGGCAGAGAGTTCTTGAACAAAAACCAAACTGCATGGGAAATGCTTCAAAGAATCAACAACTGGGATTTCATCCTACTGAAAAGTTTTTTCACATCTAAAGAAATCACCAGCAGAGTAAAAAAGCCCACAAATTGGGAAAAAAATTTTAGTCAATTGTCCATTGGACAGAAGACTTCTATCTAGAACATATAAAGAGTTAAGAAACATCAGCACCCCCCAAAATCAAAGACCCAATCCAAAAATGGGCATCTGAGATGAATACATACTTCTCGGATAAAGATATACAAATGGCAAAGAAATATATGAGAAAATATTCAACACCATTCATCATTCGAGAAGTGCAAATTAAAACAACACTGAGATTCCATCTCACCCCAGTAAGAACGGCTACTCATCCTTTGCCTAACTTCACCAAATGCCAGGGTTACTCCGTGCATTGTCACCTCCCCTTTCAGCTCACATTCATACTGTTAGCTCTCATATTTGCTGCTGATCTATCTTCAGCAACCTCAACTGACTTGAACATCACAAAAAGGTGCTTCCTATCAGTTTTCTTCCTTTTCTTTGTGGGACTGATACTCATTCCCTTGTGTGCTCTCAGGCACCACCCTTAGTAAAACTCCCACCCACCTACACCCCAATGGCTCCACCTGAGCAATACCTCACCCAAGGGAGTCTTCTCACCATCATCTTCCTCCTGATGATTTGGCTCCTAATCTGCCTGCTATGCATCTTGTATCCCCAGACCCAGAATGACACACCCTCCCCTGCCCCAACTGCCCACAGTCCAAATGCAGCCCCAGTCCCAGACAATGCCCCAGAGCTACCCTCCTACCCCATTAAGACTATAAACCCAGCTTATTCCCTACTAAACCATTCCCAACCATCACTAGCATAAGATTGCTGGATTTGCCTCTTTGCTTCTACTTCCTCCACCAAGTGCACACCCATTCCCCCTTCAACATGGCCCATGGCTGAGTCCATCTGTTTTCCCACTTTTGAGGCACACACGAGATGCTTATAGGCCCTGGCACACCAAAACACCATCACATCACAGGACCAATAGCCACAGTCATAAAAATCTTTTCACAGGCCATCTTATGTCTGTCAGGCCATCTTAAGTCTCCCCTGGAGTACCCTTAGGAGACTTACCCCTGTCTAAATGCAACTTTACTCTAAACCTTCGCTTTCCCCATGACCACAAGAACACAGCATTTGACTCAGTCTGGTTTAGAATGTCAGGACTCCCAAGTGTAGAAACAAACTCATAAATGTAAGCTTCCAGTTCTGCTCACCCTGCCAACTTCCATATCTTAAATTTCTACTGTGGTCTCCTCCAGCAGCTGACCCACACTCACTGGTCAGACACCCCAACTGGGACACCACCTGTGCCCAATGCCTTCTACTGCCCAACCTAAAATACTCCCAGTGGGTTCTTGTCAACTCTGTAAGATTTATCTCACACTGGCAGGATAAAACCCCAGGTGCCACCCAAAAGGACTATGCAGGCTCTACTCCCCCTTTTTGGGGGGCTGTACTTACCACCAGCAAGGGATAGTGACAAAAAAGAGAGTTCTAAGATTAAAAAACACTAATTATGCATAATGTTTTCTGCCTAAACACATATGGGGTTTTCCGGCTGTGTGGAATCTCTGCTTATCTCTGTCTGCCCACAAACTGGATTGGAGCATGTATACTGGTATTCCTGGCCCTCAAAATAGATATAGCCCCTGGACAAACTGAGCTTCTGGTCCCTGTGCAGACCCCTCTCAGACAATACCCATGAGCCCCAATACTCATTCCCCTACCAGTAGACTTTGGAGGCTCTGTGAGTGTGGGGGCAGGAGTTGCAGGGTAGTTGTCTCCACCACAGCCAGCCAGCAGCTCTCAAAAGAAACATCTGAGGAGCTAGGAAAGATTTCTGATTCCATCCTGGCCTTACAAAAGGAAGTAGATTCACTGGCCAGGGTGGGCCTCCAGGACCACCAAGCCCTGGGTCTACTCAACTCAGTAAAAAGGAGGCACCTGTATCTTCCTTGGATAGGAATATTGCTTCTACATCAACAGGTTGTGCTTTATCCATCAGACAGTCCAGCCTCCAGGACCAAGCCACCAGGCACAAAAAAAGGCAAAGGGTGGCTTCACTGTGGGTAGGGAGGTGACTTCTTACAAACAGGCTGGACATCCTGGCTTATCCCTATACTTGGGCCTCTGGTCCATCTTTCTGCTGTTATCGCTTGAACTTTGCATAATAAAACTCTTAACAGACTTCAAGAACAGGTCTGATCTATAACATCCTGAGAGTGCCTCCTGATGGCCCAGTACACCACTGTTCCATAGGAACCCCAAGCAGACCCATAGCAAGAACCAAAGACCAGTATGCTCCTAGCACTCTGTCACCACATCCAGATCCAGCACCCTGTCACATCACA
>NW_004955607.1:104740-115121 GCF_000276665.1 Chinchilla lanigera
TCCCTCCCTCTCTCTCTCTCTCTCTCTCTCTCTCTCTCTCTCCTCACTCTCTTCTCTCCAGTTTCTTCTGTCTCTCTTTTCTAGGATGCCTGTACAGCCCTCCAGTCACACCTGAAGAAATCCTGAGAAACTATACCCTCTACCCCTCTTTTTTTCCTGTAACACAACAGACAGAAATGTCAGGTTTCCGAACTATACCCCCACCCAGCTAGGAGAGAAAAAGTCCCCAAGCAGATGTTGTTCAAACCTGTGGGAGTACAGCATTCAACAGGAAGCCAGTAGCTTTTCCACAAAGCTCAATCAGCTAGCAGTTGCCCCACACAGCTCAACCTTCAGAGAGCTGATTCCACAAAAACCCATAAGAGACATGCTGTGCCTGCCAGCATCCCCTGTACCCAACACCACCCTGTCTCTCACCTAGCCCTAGGCCCCCTACTCAGAAACCCCAAATTTTGTACCCCCATTCAGCAATACCCCGTCCCCTAATTAAACTCCCCCATAGAACATGCTCTTGCCTCTTGCTCAGGGCCAATGGTCTTTTTGCCCTTGGTTTGGCCCCACCCAGTCGACAGTAAAGTCCTCACATGTTGCTTAAACTCTGCCTATCTCAGTGGTCTCAAATGTGCCTCGGTTTACCTTAACAGATTATAGTATTTATATCTATCCAAAAAGTATAAATGATGAGGTGACTTATCAGCAACAATATTTTCAAAGGAATTTGTCAGCATTAGAATTGTTTTATTAAGAATATTTGCTACTGCATCTAATGAGGCAAATGGCTTTACTCCCTAATGCTGTGAATATCATTTTATGGCTGCTAATCATTATTGTTTTTGCCTTAGAAGCTGAAATAATGGCATGAAGGAAACCCTAACTGTGGAAGGATCAGTCAGTTTAGTAAAAAGAACATTATTTATTTATGATTCTGACTGTGTTCTATTTTACCATTTTAGAGGTCAATTCCTATAATGCCATTATTTTTCATTACTCATACATACCACTCACTGATGTTTGAGGTTAAACACGTAGACTTGAGGTGATATGAGAAAGAAAACTAAACCAAAGCCATCTTGTGTTCTAGTGCCATTTTAAAGCTCAAGTTTCTGTTTCTGTTTGTTCCTTGTAAATGTTGTCATAGTTACCTAAACCAATACCACCCTGTGCTGTCATAAGACCACTTTTCCCCTATGTAAAATGTCAGACACATTTGTTCCTTTGTAAAAAGCGAAACCCATGCTTTGTAGGGTACCCTCACCCCTCTCCCAACCCAGAACTAGAACTGTAGTTATTCTCCCTGCCTGCCTTTTGAGGTCAGTACTTAGTCATGTACTGGGCGCCCACCACTGGCCCCCAGTGAACTTGCTTGTCTCTGCATCTGGCCTCTATGGTTGACACAATTAAATAAATGCATTTGCCACAAAAGAGGAAGCTGTGGACATGAGACAAAAATGATCTCCTTTACTTGTACTTTGCCTTTCCTTTTAAAATTTAAGTATTATGTACTCTTTTAGTTTCTTACACTAGGAGACAATATGATGTTTACACAAGTGGGTCTGATTTATTTCACTTAAGAGTATAGTCTCTAGTTGCATCCACTTACCTATAAAAGCCTTGAGTTCACCTCTTTTTATAGCTGAGTAATATTCCATTGTATAAAAATACCACATCTTTTTTATCCATTCTTCAGTTCATGGGCATTTGGGTTGTTTCCAAGACCTGGCTGCTATCTAAATTTGTCATATTTAGCTGACAAGTTGCTCTGCTGTAAACACGGGAGCACATATATCGCTGTGGTATGATGTTTTCAATTCTGGAAAAATACCGAGAAGGGGAATAGCTGGGTTGAACGGGACCTCTAATCCTAGTTTTTTGAGGAATGTCCACACTGATTTCCATAGTGGTTGTACGAGACTACAATCCAAGCAAGAGTAGAGAAGGGTTCCTTTTTCCCCACAGCCCCACCATATTTATTATTTGTTGATTTCTTGATGATAGCCATTCTTCCTGGAGTGAGATTGAGATGGGTTATAGTTGTTATAAATTTACATCTCAGTGTTATTTTAATTTGCATTTCTCAAATAACCAATGGTGCTGAACATTTTTTTTTAAATATTTATTTGACATTTGTATTTCTTCATTTGGGAGGCCTGATTTTTAAAAATTCTTTATATATTCTACATAGAAGTCCTTTGTCTGAGGGACAGTGGGCTAAATTTTTTTCCCAATTCATGTGTTTTATTTTTACTCTTGGTGATTTCTTTCAATGTGCAAAAGCTTTCAATAAGTTGAGATCCCAGTTGTTGATTCTTTGAAGCATTTCCCATTCAGTTTGATTTTTGTTTAAGAACTCTCTGCCTACGCCTATGTCTTCAAGATTTTTACCTACTTTCTCTTCCAATAGATTTAGTGTTTCTGTTTTAATGTTTAGGTCTTTGATCCATTTTGACTTTAGTTTAGTGCACGGTAGTCTCCATAGTGTAAGAATCTGAAAGAGTAAATAAAATTTGAAAAGTTCAATAGATATTGTGAAAGGAATAAAAACTGCTCAAAAGGAAAGAATAACTAGGATGAGGGAAAGGAGAAAAGAAAGAAAACAGGAAAGGAAGGGAAATTTTATATATATATACACACACACACACACACAAGATAGCTAAGATAATTGTACTACTAATTTCTATTGCTTTATTGAAAGGAACAGTTAATAAATTTTTTGATCAAGTTTGCATGCCTATATCTGGTAATATGAACAACTACTCTGAAAATAACAATATGCAACACAACAAATACTATTGATTTCTTATTATCTTTTTTTGAAATTCTGTGTCATTTGATTTTTTAAAAATTTTATCTTCTATAAAATTAAAGAAATTAAAAAATAAAGTGAACCCACTACAAAAAGTTTAAGTATTATGTAAAATGTTTTGGATAGTTTTCTTTATGAATGCAGAAGCTGTTGAATTTCTCATGGGTTATAGTTGTTATAAATTTACAGTAACATAAAAACATAAGTAAGCAATTCATAGTAATATTTGCAAAGCACACATTTGCAAAAATGGAAGCATAAATAGGCCTGGCATTTCATGTTCTGACCACAGATATGAAGATTTAGTTTTTGCAATGCTGTTACTGGTATTTTTATTAGAATGTAAGGTAAGATAACCCAGTGAACAAATGGGGTTACTTGACAAAGACTTCTGTATGGCAAGGGAAACAATAGAGTGAAGAAAAAAACCTACAGAATGGTATAAAATTTTGTGATCTACTCTGAGAAAGAGTAATATCTAGAATGTACAAAAACCCAAAAACATCAGGCATCCAAATATAAAAGCCCACTTGAAGAATGGACTATTGAAATGAATACACAATTCTCAGAAGTACCAGTTACCATTTAATAACTGAGAAAATGTTCAGAATCTTTGGCCATTAGCTGAATGCAATTGAAACATCTTACTCAAGGAAAACAGCTATCATAAGAACTCAGGAAACAATAAATTCTGGTGAAGTTGCAAGGGACAATTCTACATTGTTGGTGCAAATGTGTATTAGTTCAACCAGTATAAAAATCATTACAAAGATTCTGCAAAACCCTAAAAATAATTCCATTTTGTCAGGCATGGTAGCACATGCCTGTGATTTCAGTACTTGGAGGCTGAGACAAGAGGACTGCTGCACATTCCTGGGTACCCTGGGTTGCAAAGTAAATTCAAGCCCAGCTTGAACTGCATCATGCCACTATGTCTCAGAGAAACAAAAAAATAATAATTCCATTCACTATACCTATTTCTCTCCTTAGTATTTTTCTCAACGAGTTAAAGACATCACATATTACTGATATATGCATATCCATGTGTCTAGAGCATAACTCATAATAGCAAAATTGTGGAAATGGCCTAAATGTCATCAACAGAGAAATGGATAGTAAAAATGTATATATAAACAAAAAAGTACTACTCAGCCATAAAATGGATATATTTGAGTCATCTGTAGAAAACTGGATGCACTTTAAGATTATAGTGCTATGGTATTATGGGTTGTGTCTGGGTGTCCCCCCAAATCTTCATGCAGTCATGGGGCGGGCTTTTAGAGTTTATGATTGATCCAGGATCCAGTGCTGGGATTATGGGTGTGAGTGTTACATCTGCCCTGGGGCAGATAGTTTGCATATGTAAGGAAGAGAAAGAGATTGCTTGGCGCCACTCTTCCCCTTTTTGCTCTTGCTTCTTTGCTGTTCGGCCGCCATGAATGCTTGCCCTCTACCATGTGCCACTCTGCCTTGGAGCCAGTCAAGTATGGACTGGAACCTCCACAAACTGTGAGCTAAATAAACCTTTCCTTCCTTAATTTTGGGCATCAGGTATTTTGTTTCAGCAATGAGAGAAAAGTAACCAAAACATATGGGAAATAAATCAGATATACAAAGTAAAATAGGATTGATTTCTATAATATGAGAAGTTCAAAATATAAATAATTTAAAGAGCAAAATAAAAGTTAGCCAATGGGAAATAGGGGGGTAATTCCTTTGTAAATGGGAAAGGGATGTACTGGTGAAGGGAGAGGTGAGAAGGGTGAGAAGTGGAAGTAAAAGGATGAAGATGAAATCTCCACATATCCCATCTCACCAGACATGAATTTATGTGTCACAAGCATGTGATAAAAATTTCAGATAAAAATAAAATAAATAAACTTTAATATAGAAAAACAAATCAAGTCAGAGAACATGTGGCAGGACTTTCACTGACCAAATGAGTTTTGGGGCCATACAGGAAAGTAAACCTTGTCAGCCAATGCTGTGTAGAAGCTGTGGATGTGTTTTATATTTTTTTCTATGGAGAGTTGCATATGAGTTAGTGAGGTGTGGTCACTGACACTTTTTGTTAGTAGAAGTGACACCCACTGGACCCTGCTTGAGAGTTGCTCAGGTGTCAATGTTGACAGAGTAAGGAAATACAGACTTCACCTTCTTTAGGTTGAGCATCATGATTCTTTGTAAAGTAGAGGCATAGTACATAATTTTTTCAATAGTGAAAAGTTATTTTGCATTGAACCCATTGTCTGGACTCCAGACATGGGATTTTAGGACTGGAGATTTCTCATTAGCTTACGCTAGTGATGGTGAACCCTTTAAAACTTTCAGTGATACAAACAGCCTACTGCAGCACACATGCCACCACTTCACCCCTACTGGCTTAGGTGATTGGTAACTGTGGAGAATATGTTAATACCGTTGAAGAAATTCACTCTAATTTTTCCAGCGTATCATTCTGTTGTTGTATACCATGAATGATTGGAAGGCTAGCCATTCATGCCAAGGAATTCTTCACAGGTTAGGTAGTATGTATGGACATACGCACAGTCCTAGTACACCATGGGACTTTCCTATGAGGGAAATGATACCGAAGCAAGTCTATTCTGATTTCCCCCTGAAACACCAAAAGGAATGGGGATATTGATAACTTATTTTTCAGTCATCTTTGCATCAGTTTGACAATAAAAATGACATAAATTATTTAACAGTGGAAAAACTTCATGGATTCAGATGTTTCAATCCATGGTCAGCTGTGGAAGACAGGTGCTCACCTAATGGCCTTAATTCATTGATAAACTTAGACTCCTCATAACTTGATCATGTCCTAGAAGCCCATCAGTTGGCAAATAATTCTTTGGTACATTAATATACATGGGACATTTAAAGTAAACTATTGCAATCATTTATTCACATAATAATAGAGGTGAGCAGCAGAGAACTTAACAGTTTGAGAAATATCCTTATAGAGTGAGGAAGTAGAAATAGTTCACACACTGATTATGAGATATTTACTACTTATTAATGAAGAGAGCTTGAAGATCATTCCACATATCCACAAAGACTCCAATCTCAATTTGCTGTTTCTGGGTAATCACTTTGATGTATTTGAATTCAGAGTATGGTATGAAATAGAAAAGGTTATTGCCTTGTATTTTCCTAAATAACAACAAAAACTTGTGCTTTATTTTTCAGTATTTTGTAGTGTTTTCTTCACTACATGTATTATGTATGACAGTTGTTATTATTGCACTTCATCATGACTTTTCTTCCAGGTTTATCCTTTCATCTTACTAAGAAAGTAAAGCACAGACCACATGCTTTTGCCAATCCCATATAACTTATAGTGATCATCTCTGTCATGCTGTGGACATATGCTTGCATGTGGGCTTAGAACTGTCACAAATATAGTATGTAACTCAGAAGACTTCTGTAAGTTTCATGTTCTCATGCACTTTTAACAATGTGTTATCAATTTATCAAAATGTAACATCGCTACACTTTGTTTAGTATATGTGCTTCCAAATCAAGCACAGCATCACTATACTTTAGATAACGTGGTATGAATATATTCTGATGAAAGACAATATACCTAGATTTTAGTGATACAACTACTACATCATATTTTACTTATGTATGTATGAATTTGCCATTGCAGACAAAGCAAAATAAAAAAGAATAACTGAAATAATAAAAGAATAATAATACATGGTTGGCTGTATTCATTGCTAAAATTAGTAGTCACAGAACCTATTTGGTAAGGTTGAGGAAATAGCACAATACGTAATTTCTATCATGAAAAATTTCCTAAATTGTACATTGCATTGAGACTACTTGATAAAACACATTTCTAATCTCTTTATTTATTTACTTTTAGAATCTTTAATGCCAGTGCTTTCTTTGTTTTGACTAGCTTTTCATTTTCCATTATTACAATAATTCACCATGTGCAGTTTATATTTGATTTTTTCTGAAAATATACTGCTTACTCAGTCCTTCCTTACTATTTTTTTAAAAAAATAAACCTCTCTTCAGCTGAAGCATTCCCACCAACTGTTAGATGATATAATTCGATCTACTGAGCATGGTCTGAAACTCCTTTCGATGAACTTATTTTTCCTTATCTTTGACTTTGTACTTATTTGAAAACACACTCCAATCAAGTCTTGAAACCCTGTCCAACAACGTCATAGACTTTAGATATGAGATCCTCAAGATGCAAATAATTTTCTCCCTTTTCACATATGTTAATGCCCCAGCAGTGTTCATATCTCCAAGGGAGAACAGAGAGAGAGGAAGCTGTCCGTATCTCCACCCTATGAAGCAGTCAAAATTGTCATTCAACAACAAGGTAAGAACATCACTTAGCAAGTGCCTAATTAGCCAACATCCACATCTTTCACTATATCTGAGGCCTCCTATGGGAGAAATAAAGTCTATTCTTTCTGCACTCAGCTTATGATATTTTGTTAAATCTAAAATATATAGCGTAATCACTGGATGTGGACCCACCTGAAATTATACCAAATTTTTCTGTATCACTCATAACTGTGTCTTTGTACATGCTATAGATCCTATCATAAATACCTGTCTGATTTACCTCCATCCAGGGAAAAAAATTGGATAATGCACTCAAATCTGTAGTGAGAGATTGATAAAGCTTTATTTTACTTCGCACTGTAGAAACCACATGTGTGATGTCAAAATGATAAGGATGGTAGCATCAAGCTGCAGAAGGACACTGCACATCAGAGGGGCAAAATCTGAAGTTTATCAAACCTAGTGAGATGCAGATCTAGCAGAAGCTAACTCAAAAGAGATACAGTCAGAGCAGGACATTAGGATTGCCATACTTCAAGACACAAGGGTAGCTGGCAGAACAAATACCCTACCTTGTCTTTCTTCCTATCTGCTACTTTCCTGCTGGTGCCTCCCTTTGGCCGAAGCAGTCAGAACCCAGAGGCTGTGGCAGTCTCTGGTGTGGCACTAACAACTCATCGCCTCACGAAGCAGTGCAAGGTGGCAAAAGTCTACATCTGGCAGGTGAGCAGGTTTTATTAGCACTGAGCAAGTTTTCACTTTTCAGAAGCTCTGCTTAGGCACCATAACTCTGAAAAGTTATCCCATGAGTTTCTCAATGTGAAATAATGTCACTTTCTTCTCTGAATTTGTATGGCACCCTCTCAGTACGCATTTCATACTGCAGTTGATAAAATGTGCTAGTCTACATTTTTCTCTCCTCATATAGGGCACAGTTAACATGGTTCCACTTATAATATATTGTGTTTGGCATAGTACAAAAGGAATACTGAACCAGACATGGTATTCAATGCTGTAATCTCAGCCACTTGGGAAATTAAGGTAGAAAGATTGCAGGGTTAAAACCTTCCTGAAAAAATTGAAGTCCCTGTATCAAAATAAAATAAAATGGGCTGTAGATGTATCTCCACCCTAAAACATTTGTCTAGGAAGCACAGGACCCTGAGCTCAGTTTCTACTCTTTCAGAATAAAGTAAGAGCCGATGTACTTTCTTCAGAAAATATGCTCTGGGTTTTGTTGTGTTTGTTTGGTTTGGTTTTTCTCACTAGTGATACGTGGTATACTCATCCTTGGGCAGCAGCACTGAGCCCTCTCCCGCCAGCACCAGACTACCAACAGTAAATGTGTATATTTCAGTGCACTGTATTCAATAAATTATATTTTATTATGCAATAGGCTCAATGTTATATTATTTTTCCTGACTGGATGTCAGTATAAGAGAGACAACATGTTTATCTACCAAGGGCTTCCATATCATGTTCATTAGATTAGGTGTATTAACTGCATTTTTAACATTTTATTATAACTTTTTAAGGGTCTGATGGGAGTCACCTGCTATGACCAAACTTGGCATTATCTAACAGAAATGGGCCTAGTGGATAAAAAAAAATGGAAAGGGGAAGCACACAGGGTGTGATTCAGCCCCAGAAGAATTAAACCCGGGGGAAGGATGTAGTTTTGAAAGAAAAGTGCATTTGTGTAATTTATGACATTTACTATAGAAAAGACTGGCTGGGTCAGTGGTAATGGAGGTCGGTTAGAGAAACAGTATCAAATTGTAAAGAGAACACGTACATCCCCAGGTAGATGGCACCGGGTGACATCACTTGGGGAACTGAGAGAGCTACTCAGGCCAAGGGAGCAGCCGAGAGTTCATGTTTGATTACTTATTTTCCAAACCAGTTTCATCACATAAAAATAATTCTTTGAAGACTTCTTTGTATTCTCAAACAATTATTTGCAGTTTTAAAAGTCATATAGAGTATCTTCAAACTTTCTTTTCTACTTTATCAGTTAACAGAATTAAGGACTCCCACAATGTCATAGTCAAAGATTTGGATTCAAATTTGGATTTTTCTTACTTAACTCATAGATATTGTTTTGATGTACAGAAATCACACTTTTGAGATGAGAGCAATCCTAAGCCTGCAGAGAGAAAAACGAGTTTCCCCTGGGTGCTTCCTGGGCAGAATCTTTCCCTGTAGGTGGCCTGCAGCTGGAGAGAACGTCAACAGGAAGTATTAGCAGTGAAAAGCTGCAGAGCAGTGGAAAGCTGGAGACTCAAACAAGTGCTGTCAGAGCTTCTCTCCTTGGGCCTTTCTAGACAGTGTTTTGATTTTTGACATGTACAGATTTGCTGGAGTCAATTTATATCTTGTTTACATGAAAAATATGTGAAGGTCAGGCTTAGAGGAAGACTAATTTAAATAGTCTTTGGGAGAAAGGAGGGATAAATTTGACAATTTCTTTTAGTGAGAAGCATAAAGTGACTCCAGGTAAGAGTGTTATTCTAGTATTAAGCTGGAAAAGGTTGCATGTTCACACTAGGAGAAGGGGAACAGCAGGCCACGGTCATTCTCAAAATGAAAAATTCTGTGTGAGACTTGGTGGTCTCTCGGTGGTCCCCAAGAGAAAACGGCGAGAGGATTTAGAAAATAAAGACAAGAGACAACAGCCAGGGTCAGGTGGAGTTACCTCTTACCTGATGAGCAAGAGGACTGACTTCAACAGTAAGGGCATTTATTTTACAGGCTTTCAAAGTTAGTATCAGGAGAGGTAATGTTGCCTAGCGACTAAGGACTATAATTGTCCAGGCAGGATGCTTTTTTCAATACTAAGGTAGCTTGACTGCTTGAGGCACTCTGGCTCTGTCCTGCTCTCACACATAAGACCAAGATCCAGCTCCAGCAGCTCCCAACAGTTCTAGGTGTCCCTCCATCACCTCCAGAGTCTGAGCCAATGTGGGGCTCCATTTCAACCATCTATTAGGCCCTGTAATTGGGGAAAGTTTTTGAATTTCTGAGTATATATTTTTCTTATGACCTTGGGTGAAACAAGTTGATTTTCTTCAATCTTGATTCTTTTGTAGAATATTGTTTCCAAATAACTCCAATTTCTGCATGTCTTTAGTAATTATATTCCCTGGTTGTCATGCCTTATTTATTCTTTTGCTGGAGATCTTGGAACTTGACTATTATATGTCTGGGTGTAGTTTTATTTTGGTTGTGGTTGTTTGGAGTTCTAAATGCCTCATTTAC
>NW_004955607.1:119106-128267 GCF_000276665.1 Chinchilla lanigera
TAGAGAATAATGGACTTCATTTTAGCAAAACATACATAAAATATACTTTGATTATATTCACCTTCTCACTACCTCTCCTTTGTATTTTCACCCCTTGCTCTCCTTTCTTCTAATAGTCTTCCTTCTAGTTATCTGTCATATCTCTTTTTTCCCAGTTACTTTCCAGGTGTTCTTTTGTAAATTTCATACATGGGATTAAATATGTTATACAGTAATGCCTCAGTTCATGAACAGAAGCATTCCAAAATTTTGCTTCTGTTTACCTACTCCGCAGCAGGTGACTAACATGACCATGGCCATCTTCCCCACATGAACATGAGAGTGGCAATCTTCCCCACTTTGACGTGTGATTGTGGCTTCCTCTACTTGAGACTGTAGTCACAGACACACCATACGTGCTCACTGTGATGTTTTCTGTCTGCTTTTTAACACATACAATACTGCACAATATTATTCAACCCACCATTGCTCCAAAGAAAGTGCACAGCAAGCATGATGGCAAAAAGAAAGTTCAGAGCAGTAATGAAGGTGACAAGGTTTTGAATAAAATAGCCACTGAATTGAAAAAGAAAATTGCAATAAAGCATCAGTATGGTGTTTATGTGACTGATTTGGCTTCAGAGCACAAAGTGGTAAGGTTGACAATCTTGGCTATTTCGAAGCATACAGACCGTCAAAGGAGCTGATGTGGCAATGCCAACCAAGTGCTGGAGGAGGTGGAAAAACTTGTTTGCGTGGTTGAATGAGAAACAGCTGGCAAGCGACAGCATTAGTGAAGCTATGATCTGTGGAAAAGCCAGGGAATTACACAGTGATTTACTACAAGAAAAGCCCCCTAAAAATGCAAGTGATGAATTTAAGGCAAGTAGAGAGTGGTTTGATAAATTCCATAAGAGACGTGGCATCCACAGCATGATAAGACATGATGAGACTTCCAGTTCTGACAAGACCACTGTAGAAGCCTACAAGAAAGAATTTATGGAATTCATGAAGGCAGAAGGATACTTTACTCAATAAGTGTGCAACTGTGATGAAACAGTTCTCTTCTAGAATAAGATGCTGGGCTATATAAGAACCTATATAAGCCAGGAAGAAAAGACACTACTGGGACACAAGCCCATGAAGGACAGACTGACCCTTTTGCTATGGAAAAATGCAAACACTGATCTGAAGATTAAACCACTACCAGTGACCATTCCCAGACCCCTCATAGACTGTGAACAAGTCAAGTGCCTGTTATGTGGAGGGACAACAAAAAAGCTTGGTCACAGGGATTATTCATGGAATAGCTCCAGAAGGTGTCTATACCCACCATTAAGAAATATCTTTTTGACAGCCAACTGCCCGAAAGGTCACTTGTTCTAATGAATAATGCCCCAGCACATGCTACAGCTTTGGTGGATGATATGAGTGCTGAGTATGACTTCATAACGGTCAAGTTCCTCTCCCCCAACCCCTCTTCTGCAGCCCATAGACCAGCAAGTGATCCACAACTTCAGAAGCTGTTTACCAGGTGTTTTAATGTCACTGAAGAGACTTCCTTGACTCTGAAAGAGTTGTGGAAGAAACATTTCATTGTCCTCAACTGCATCAACCTCACTGACAAAGCCCAAGAAGATGTCACATACCAGATCTTAAACAGCTTGAAAGAAACTGTGGCCAGAATGTGTCGCTGAACATGACTTTGAAGGGTATGATCCACAGGTAGTGGAGGAGATTATGTCCATGGGCAAGTGTACAGGCCTAGACATTGATGCTGCAGACATAGAGGAGCTTGCTGAGGACCATAAGGAGCTGGTGATGGAAGAATCTGAACTCCAGAGTGAGCAGCAGAGGGCACTTGTTGAAGAGCATCTACTGAGGACAAGGGTGACAGGGAGAATATTAGCAGTGATATGATAAAATCCATTATGGAAAAATTGAATGAGTACCAGGATTTATTTGAGAAGAACCACCCCAACATAACTGTAATGAACAGAATGTCAAATATAATGAAAAAATAACGTGGTCTCTCATTTCTGGAGGGTTATACAGTGTAGGAAAAAACAAGTGACATTAGATTTTTTTTTTGTCAAAATTGACCCTGAAGCTGAGAGACAAAGAAGAGAGGAAACTTCTGAAGAAGATCTCCTTGATGTCCTTATGGAGGTGGACTTTATCTCCAAACAATAACTTTATCCCCACCCACCTTCCTGCCCTCCATGCCAGAAGTTGCTTCAAGCCAAGATTAGCATTCTCGCTCTCTCTTTATAGTCTACTCTAGTGTTCTTTGTTTCATATATTTGTGCTTTAAAAATACATATGGTTCAGAATGCAATAACCTTATTTACATTGAACCTTATGGAGAAATTTGATTTGGTTCATGGCTGATTCACTTTGAGACCAGAATTGTGGAACAAATTAAGTTTGTGAACCAAGGTACCACTTCATTTGATTTTCTGAATCTTTCTTATTTCCCTTAGCATCAGGGCCTCTAGTTCCATCCATTTTCTGAAAACTAGAAGATTTCATTCTTTTTGTGTATCTGTGTATACGTGTGTAGTACTGAAGTAGGTAGAAGAAATAAAGATAGGAAGGAGATAAAAAATATAATAATTTAAAAATTAGACGTTTTTTGATTGTTTGAGACAGGAGATAGCAAAACAGCTCAGACTGCCCTGGTACTCACTGTGTAGCCCAGGCTGGC
This sequence comes from Chinchilla lanigera, assembly GCF_000276665.1. Taxonomy (NCBI): domain Eukaryota; kingdom Metazoa; phylum Chordata; class Mammalia; order Rodentia; family Chinchillidae; genus Chinchilla; species Chinchilla lanigera. The sequence goes on from NW_004955607.1 coordinate 121,793, forward strand.
CTTAATCTCTGGCTTTCCTCCTGCCTGAGCCTCCAGAGTGCTCAGAATACAAGCATGTATCACCATTGCTACAGAAAAAGATTAAAAATTGCACTTTTAAGCCAGGTGTGGTGGCACACACCTCTAATCCCAGCAGCTGGGAGGCTGAAGCAGGGAGAACACCACAAGTTTGAGACCAGCCTGGGTTAAATAATGATTTCAAAGCCAGCCTGAACTACATAACAAGACCCAGTCTCAAACAACAAAACAAAACAAAACGTACTTTTAAGAAAACTGCAATTTCAGGACCAAAGTTACCCAAGGTTACCCATATTTGTATTCCCTAGACTTTTTATGGTTCCTTTCTTCCAGGCCCATCATACCCCAAGTCCCTTAAAATTACTATACATCTATAAATTAGTTTAGTTGATAAGAGAAAGCTCAAAAACCTGACCTAAAATAGAGAAACAGATTCAAAAATTTCAAAGAATGTTTCTAGACTAAATATCTTAGATCACCTCTCTTTAAAAAAAGAAATACAACAACAGACTGAGACCCATGCATATCTCTTGTAAAATGGGTCACCCCTTTTTTTCCCACTGTACAATGAGCCATTATCTTCCTATGTGTTGGTGGGTCATTGTTTTTCTCCTGTAAACCCAGACAAAACTTTCTGTACACTCACAGATTTCACAGATTGCCATCCATACAAGTGTTCCCAGCTCCAGAAAGAAATGTGTACCTCTCTTAAGGGCTCACACTTAACTTTCTGTGAGTGTATACTTTAAATTCTGCCTAATAAACCTCTTATGCTTCTTATGCATCCTAAAAATTCTTTGATGGAAGTTAATGAATGTGCAAACTGCCCCCAGATATGGTGAGTCTTGGTTCCCCATCTCCACTTTGTGGGGCTCTTTGGACCGTGTCCCATGGTGCTTACGCTCAGAATTGAACCCAGGGCCTTCACACTGAGCTACACTGAAAGCCCTTTTTTATTTTTTATTTTGAAGCAGTATGTCACTAAGTTGTTACATTGCCCAGGCTGTGTTAGAACTTGAAATTCTCCTGCCTCAGTCTCTACAATGCTGGGATTCCAGGCATACCATTACAAACAATTGAATTCTTATGCCCGTTATGGTTTGTGTCTGGATGTTCCCCAAAGCCTGAAGTGGTCATACAGGGGTGGGTTTTTTTCAAGGGAGCTGAATCTACAATTTGTGATTGATTCATAGTGCAATGCTGGGATTAAGGGCAGGTGATTGCTGGATCAGTCCAGTGATTGGATTGGCACTGCCCTAATCTTGGCATTGCAGACTGCATAAGATGAAAAGGGCAGAAAGAGGCTTGTTTTCCCCCTCTGCTTTTGTTGCTTTTGCTGTCTTCCACCACCATGAACAGTTGCCCCTCTGCCCTGTGCCACCCTGCCTTGGAGCCAGCTGATTACCGAAACCTCCACAAACTGTGAGCTAAATGAATCTTTCGTTTCTTAACTGTGGGTACTGGGTATTTTCTCTCAGCAATGAGAGAAAAGTATCAAGACAATGCCTAAGCAGTGGTTTGCTGCATACCTATACCACAGTTCGTTTATTCACTTTTTGATAGGTATGTAGGCTGTTTCCACATTTTAGCTATTGTGCATTTTGCCTCAGTAATCATTGGTTTCCAGTTATTGCTATAATTTCCTATCTTAATTTTTTTTAGGAATATGAGAAATGGTATAGCTGGTTCATATAATATCTATATTTTTAGATTTTTGAGGAAACTCCATCCTGATTTCCATATTGACATTACTAGTTTACATTCCCATCAGCAGTATAAAAGGATTCTCTTTCCCCCAAATTATCACTAGTATTTATTGCTTTTTGTACTTTTAATAATAACTCTTCTAACAGGGTGAGATGGAATTTTAATTGTAGTTTTGATTAGCATTTCCCTCATGGCTAAAGGTGTCACACTTTATCATATACCTGTTGGAAATTTGTACTTCTTTTGAGAAGTTTTTCTTTATTCCATTTGCCAGTTTATTGATTGGGTTGTATGTTATTCTAGTGTTCAAATGTTTTTACTTTTTTACATATTCAGAAAAATATCTGGCAAAAATTTTGACCATCCTGTAGGCCTGTCGCTTCACTATATTGCCTCCTTTACACTGCAGTTTGATGTGGTCCCATTTGTTGATTTTATTTTTACAGTCCTAGGGACTGAACTCAGTATTATTAAGAGGACAGTAGGTTTAGTATTTATGTAGCTTCTTAGTATTTGGGTTTAATAAATCATTAAAAGTTATTTCTGTGAAATCTTTAGATTCCTTCACTGGACTCTGTTGACTTCCATATATATGGGATGTTATACATTGTATGCATATGTATGTTCCTTCTTTCCTTCTTCATAACATAGGACACTTTTAAACAGGATTTTATGTTTTTTAATTATGATGTACATTGTTGAAGGTATCTGTACATTTTTGGAAAGATTTCAGCTGCTTTCAAAGAACTTGTTTTTTGCTTTTTTTCCCAGACAAGTTCTTGCTATGCAATTCAGGCTGAACTTGAGCTCACTATGTAGCCCAGGCTGGTCTCGAGCTCACAAGGATCTTCCTGCCTCAGCCTCTCGAGTGCTGGGATTACAGGCATGTGCCACCACGTCCAGCTCAAAGAACTTGTTGATTCACAAGTGTTATCTTTTCAAGTTCCTGAGAAGATTTCTACATGCCTCCTATCGTAATTACAAGTAATGTCAAATACAAGCTTCCATGTATTTTCTTTAATTAAGAGTTAGTGTAATAATATGCATAGAAATTTAGGTATTGTTTTCTACTATGCATATTTTACTTTATGTTTTCATATTGCTTTGCCTCTTATCTTTAGAGTAATTCTTCTGTCATTATTCATGATCAAAAATAAATCATGCTGGTAGAATGCCTTATTACCAGAGGCCATCTCCAAACCTTCTTCAAAGAGCATGTAATGAATTGGAGTGATAAATCTCTCCATTAACCATAATTTATAGTATATCTTATCAGTAAGGACATTCACAATAGAATTTCTGAAAAGATTGGATTTTTAAAAGGGGATTGATAGATATTCAGCGTAGTGAGACATCTGTTTCCATTTTATTGCATGATACTCTGATTGTCATTCTGTCTTAGTTAACTATTACTTTTCCTATGTGAAAAGTTAAAAGAATGAAATAACCAGCCTTGGTGACATTCTTGTGTAATCTCAGCACTTAGAAGGCTGAGGCAGGAGGATTGCCACGAATTTGAGGTCAGCTGGAGCTACCCAGTTCAAACTCAGTTTAAGCTAGCTAGTGAGACTTTCTCTCAAAAATAAATAAATAAATAAAAATAAATAAATAAAAGAGTGAATTATAAGATTTTTGTACTGCTTTTTATATGGTGACAAAATACTGCTATTGCATAGAGTAAATGTTGCAAAATTAGTTCTATATACCAGGGAGTTATTCCTGGTTAAAAATGGGTGTGGTCATCTAACCCTAGCCCATCATGAGTGTCTTCCATGATTGGAGTGACATTTAAAAAAAATCCAAGGCCTGGGACACCCCAAAACACTGCAACTCTTGGATAGGGAGAGGGAGGGGCTAGCTGGAGCCACTGGAGCCCAGACACCCACATTCCCCCACACGCACTCAGCCTGCCCACCTACCCTGCCTTCGGGCCTCCCGGGACCCAGGGGGACCTCAGACACAGTCCTGTTGATTTGAAAAATAAAAGGAAATCTTACACTTCAATATTTCGTTCACTAAAAATATTCCTAGAAAGTATGTACAGGGGATGAGCGGCGGGGAGCGCTGCTGCGGGGCAGGGCGCTGATGCGGAAGGGCGGCACCTTCAGCCTGCTGCCCCAGTTCCAACCCTGGTTTTTTCCGCCTCTTCTGCCCCCATCTGCTCAGAAAGCAAACCTACACACGCACGCGCGAACACCCACACGCTGAGACCAAGATCTCACCTCCGGGCCTCCGAGACCCTCATCGCTCCCCGAGAGCCCCGCTCACTTACGACCAGCCTCACTCGGGCCCCAGGGACCCCAGAGGCTGAGAGAGACCAAGAGCGCAGGGCCAGGAGGGGGTGCGGGCCGCCTGGCCACCTTCCGTCCTCGTCTGAGCCTGTTCCCTAGCTGTGCAGTGGGGTCCCACGGCCTCGCCTACCCAGCCCCCAGGCACAGGGCCGGACGAGGGACACAGACAGGAAGGCGCTGGGAGACGGTGGAGGTGTCCAGAGAGCGCGGGCACCCTGAGTCCCCACGGCCCCCCAGGCGGCCCCTCCCCACGCCGGGCCTGGGAGCTGGAATGGCCAGAGAGCTAGGAGGGGTCGGGCTCCCGACTGCACGAGTGTGCCCCAGGCGGCCGCCCTCTCCACCCGCTCCAGTGGGGAGGTGGGGACAGTGAGTCAGCGGGCCGAGAGCATGCCGCGCCCCCTGCGGGTCTTGGGGAGGGGTACACAGTAGCTCGAGACAAAGATGCGGGTAGGTGTGTGTGACGGGAGGGGCGTGTGAGCGCGCGCGGGGAGGGCCCGGGGCGCTACTGGAGGACCTCTGCCAAGCGGCCGGCCTCGCTGTTGTAGCTGGCCGTCTCGAAGCTGTGCTCCATGCCCCTCACGTCTGCCTCCATCTTGCCAGTGTCACTGATGAAAGAGGTGTAGGATTCGCCCTCCGCCAGGGGCTGCTTGGCTGTGGGCATCCAGCTCTTGCACACCACACTGCGGGCACTGGTGCACATGTCAGCCGCGATGGCATTCATCTCGCTTTCCTTGAAGTTGGGGGCAAAGTTCTGGCAGCAGTACCTGATAGCATGGAGGACACGGCTGTCCAGTGGTTTGCATCGGGGTTGCTGGTGGAGGACTGGAAGCCAGTGCCACAGCTGTTGGCCAGCATGTTCCAGTCAAAGGAGGCCAGGAGCCGCTGTCCCAGGACCTTGTGCCACATGCCTGCACGGAGGTGGCAGTTCACAAGCTGTGCCCTCGTGATGTACGTGTTTGTGTCTGTCAGCAGCTCCAGCTTCTCTGAGGGAGCCCCCTCACCGTAGAGCTTGGGGTGACAGCGGTTGCCAATCTGGTTGATGAGCTCAGCAGGGAGAGATGCAGGTCTGGTTGCATCTGGATGCGGCTGTGAGACTCGAGGGCCACCTGCTCAGGGAGGGCCTCCACCTCCTCAGCTGTCTGGCCAACGTTCCTCATGCTGTGCATGGTGTACATGTCGCAGATCTGCCGGTACTGCTCCTCCGAGCCCTTCTTGCCTGCGTCTTCCTCCTCATCCTCCTTGTTGTGGTAGGAGTGAGGCTGTCACTGGTGTAGGCGCTACAGGTGCCTGGGCTGGTCCACTCAGACATGTTAGGCCCACTCATCATGCCCTCCGCTGCCACTGTGGGCACAACCACCAGGGCCAGCTGGGGCATCTGGTTGGTGGTCAGGTCTGGCGTGGAGAACTTGGCCATCTTGCGGCTGCCATTGCACCTGCTGCCACCTCCGGCCTGCTTCTGGCTGCCATCCCACAGCCTCTTGGCCGCAGGTGTGCACTGTACGGAGTCCAGCTCCTGCTGCTTTGCCTTGACCCGCGACACCGGGGGTAGCGGTGTGCTGCAGACTGGCGAACCCGACACCTGCACCACAGGGCTGCGGCTCTGACGACGGGGCCTCTTCGGCATGCAGGCCCTGGGAGTCACAGCTCAGGGAGCTCACCTTGAGGAAGAACTCACTGCCCTTCTCCATGATGTCCTGGATCTGCAGGAAGCCAGCTGTGTAGATGAGTGGGAACTGGTCACCCATGTTCATGCTTAGCTGCCCTGTGTAGCGGAGCATGAGGATCTACTGGAAGGACTGGGGCTGCATGGCTGCCGGCAGCTCTACCAGTGTGCTCCTGCTGCTGTTGAACAGGTTTTGGAAGTAGGAGCTGCTGGTGGCCAGCATGGCCTGGTGGGCCTTGAAGGTGTGGCCCTTGCCCATCTCTGACACATCACAGTACAGGCCTTGCAGCCATTTCTCACTGAGGTACTCAAGGGTGCTGTTGCTGAAGTTTGGGATCTCCATCTGCAGAGTCTGGGCCATGGCGGCAGCTGACGACCCCCGGGATATGGGTACCTCCCAGATCCCTGACCTCATGTCTCTGGGCCTGTTTTGAAATGAATGCACATCTACTGTTAATGCTTCTAAGCCCTGACTCACAACATGGTGGTATTTGGAGTTGAGGCTTACATGATGTAAATAGGTTTTTGCAGGTTCACAAATGTGAGTCACATTTTAGCATTGATATCTTCTTTGAAAGATAGGCAGAGTTAAATGTGCCTGTCTACATATAAGGACATAGTGGGAAAGCATTCATCTGCAAGCTGAAGAACAGAGTCTTCACTGGAAACCTAAATTAGCAACATCTATATATCATAGCTCTGAGAGCCCAAAACTGGAAGATATCTTTCTTTGAGCCACTCAGTTTAAGGATATTTTCTTTTATTATCCTGGGGATTCTTTTTTTTTTTTTTTTTT
>NW_004955607.1:128367-192750 GCF_000276665.1 Chinchilla lanigera
AACTCACGACCTTGCACTTGCCAGGCAGGCGCTTTGCCGCTGAGCTAAATCCCCAATCCTATCCTGGGGATTCTAAGAACCCTCCGGTCACTTTTCTGCAAATTACAATGAATTTTTCATATGAACCTAACTTAAATAATCTCCAATTCTGCACATTTGCTATCATCTCTGTCTTTACACACATTATAGTTTCTAAGTCAGATATTAAACACAATCCAAATTTGCACAAGGTCCACGTAGGAATTAGACAACACACTCAAGATAACAGAGAAATTAATGTATATATACTTGCAATATTACCCACAATAATACATCATGTGGGAAATGACAAGGCCAGTAACAGCAAGCTGGAGAAAAGTTCAGTAGACCTGAAAAGGAAACATGAAGAAAGTGCCAGAACACAGTGAAACCTGAGGTTCTGCAGAGAGTATCTCAGCATGAGGTATACTCAGTGCAGAAGAACTGCCATACACTGAAAAACCAGGTGGCTTTATAGGATTATAAATGTCCTACCTTTTTCTTCTCCCTATCTTTTGCATTCCCGCTGGTACACCTTATTAGATAAAACAACCAGAAGCCCGAGCTTGTGGCACTCTGAGTGCTGCAACGCTGACAGATCAGCTTCTCATAATACAGTGCAAGGTGGGAAAAGGTCGTTGATCTGCGAGGCTGTCATGTGCCATTATACTCAGGCTGGGTTCTCCTTTATGACTTTCAGAGTGCCAGAATATCTCTTAAATTTTCCCCAGGCTTCTGAGAATGGCTTTAAGTTCTTTCATGCTGTGGTGCATTAATATTAATACTGTGGCTTTTTCTCACCACAGAACAACACACTGGTGCTACAAGAGGGAAAACGTGATATTTACACTGGCATGACAGTGCACACCTGCAATCCAAACCACCTGAACAGAGAAAGAAGAATTGTAAGTTTGAGGCCAGGCTGTGTAACTTGGCAACAACATTTTAAAATGTACGGCCCACACTCAACCGTATATCGAATTCAATAAACCACATGCAATATTCATTATTTTATTGTGATATAGGTTCTGTATTAGATGATTTTTCCTTTCTATAGGTACACGTAAATGTCCTTTAAATTTTAATTTTCCCAAATTAAAGTAAATTTGGGATTTGATCTCATTTTCACTTAATTTACACACTAGTGTTTACCAAATTTATTTGTGTTGCTCTATGTATATCTCCTACTTTAAGGTTAGGATTTGCTGTCTTCACCAAATTCCCTAGTTATGGAAAAACGAGTTTATCCAATTTCCTCACTGAATTAAATTTTACAGGCATTGTCTTGTTTTTGGTGACCTAGAAACGGATTTTTAGCTAGTGTCATGGACACTTAGGAGAGTGTTTATGGGTATATATGTAATTAAATACTTTGTATTTATATTTTTAAATAGGATATCACCACATTGCCCAGCCTGGCCTGGAACCTGTGATCCTCATGCCATGCCTCTCACACAGCTCAGATTACAGATGTATATCATAGCACCCAGACTTATACTCCTGATTCACATCATCAACCTTTCACCAGCCATGAGCAAAAATGTCCCCTTCTAGGCAACCAATACAAGACACTTTTTAATTTGATGAACTTTATTGATAGACAATGAAACTAATTTGCTCATTTTCATTTCTTCTGTCTTATCTGCTTCCTTAATTTTATGAATTCTTTAATTTACCTGGGTAAATATTTCTATAAATCATCTATTCATATTATGTACTCACTTTTGAAGTGAGAATTTTTATTTTTATACAACTCTGTTATTTACATCTATTTTAGATATACTTTTTGATTCCTGGATAATTCCCCAATTTTCTATCTGCAAGGAAATTTTATTCCTTATTGTACATAAACCCTAAATTTTATTCTTTTTATATATTTGTGAAATTACTTTATCATTTGTGCTTTTGTGATTTTATATAAGAAGTTCTGTTCAATTCTACATTAGAAATATATTTCCCTTATTCTTTCTTATATATATTACAGTTTCATATTTCATATTTTGTCCTGAATCTGCGTGGATGGCAATTTGCTTCTGTGTTAGCCAGAAATCAGATTTACATGGCCTATAAAATACACTGTTTTCCCACTATGAGTAAATAATGGCCTCTTTTTCTTGATTTGTGCTGCCAATCTTATCAAATCTCAGTTTTCAATAAATTTCTTAAAAGTGTAATGCGTGTGCATGTTGCCCCATGTTTAGACTTCTATGATTGTGACTTTTAGCATATCCCAGGCATTAGGACAGAATATCTCTTCTACTTAATTCATTTACTGAGATCCCCAATATAGCACTGTACTCTGCTTTGGAACTACAGAAGATTTTTTCAATCAAACTTTTAATTCACTTACTGTGTTATGGCTTGTATCGAGATATCCCTCCCCCAAAGCATTAAGCACTTATAAGTGCTTAATTCATTCCCCAATATAGCACTGTGCTCTGCTTTGGAACTACAGAAGATTTTTTCAATCAAACTTTTAATTCACTTACTGTGTTATGGCTTGTATCGAGATATCCCTCCCCCAAAGCATTAAGCACTTATAAGTGAGGCTTTTCAGAGGTGGTGGGATCTGAGGTGTGTAAATTTGCATTATGAATGTGATAACTGGATCAGTCCACAGATTAGATTGGCATGGTTCTGGGTGTGGCTGAATGGATTTACTGAAGACAGAAGACCCACTTGGTACCAGCCCACCAGATTGGTACCATCCAGTAGGTTTGTAGCCTGAAAAGAATAAAAGGGGAAAAGGAAAATTCACTGCTGCTTCATACATCCTCCTGCTTGCTATCCCATGGACTGTTTCTCCTCTACCACACTACCCTGCCTTGGAGCCACCTGACTAAGGACTTAAACCTCTACAAACTGTGACCTAAAATAAGCCTTTCCCCTTCAACTTGGGGGTATTGGGCATTGTATCTCAGTGATAAGAAAATTAACTAAGAAACACTGGGATTATAAATACAATTGTATTCAGAGTATAATTTTAAAAATTCGTATCACATCACATCCTTGCATCCAGGAAATACAATTATTTTCCATATATTCAGATAATCTACAATTTTCTTTTCATTTCTTATACTCTTGGAATGTATTGCAGATTTTTAAATGAATTTCTGGATATTATATAAAATAATGTACAAAGTACAATATAAATAGATTGGTAGTGTGTGAGAGACCCATTTTTTTTTTTTTTGGTCTTTTTGAGAGAGGGTCTCACTATGCAGTTCAGGCTGGACTTGAGCTCACTTTGTAGCCCAGGCTGGCCTCAAACTTGCAATGATCCTCCTTCCTCAGCCTCTGGAGTGCTGGGATTATAGGCTTGCACTACCATGCCAGGCTGTGAGACCCATTCTTAATGTCAATGAAATTGTTCCTTTATAGTGGTATATGAGGAGATTTTTTTTAAATAAAACAACATATTTGCACAGACTGAATGAAAAAGCAGACTGATATATCTAGCTTTGTCTCTCAGCTAGACATTAGGTATATTTACAAAAAAATTAAACAAGAACCATATTTTTACTGAATGTGTTTATGAATTTCTTTTCTAAAGTGCTGTAATATTCACATAAGTATATTCTCACTTTTTAAAATCCATTAATAAATAAACTTTTAATTTTTTCCTTTGTACCTTTTATTATATTAAAAAGTGGTGATTAAAACAATTTAAACATAATATCTTCACACTCCTTTCTAGTTATTTATTTATTTATTTTTGTCTTTTTGAGACAGAATCTCACTATGCAGTTCAGGCTGGTCTTGAACTCACTTTGTAGCCCAGGCTGGCCTCAAACTCACAATGATCCTCCTGCCTCATCCTCTCGAGTGCTAGGATTACAGGCATGTGCCAGCACACCCAGCTGTCTAGTTATTTTTTATACACTGATCTTTAGAATAAATGGTTTGAGAGTTATTTTGTTATAATTTCTATTGTGATTGGGAATTGTTTAGCTTCATCGAGTTGACATAATTTCCATGAGTACTAAAGCTATGAGAAACACTATAGTTCTTTCCAGTTAATCTTGAGTTTGGAAACATAGGTCTCTCTGTCACTGCTTTAATAATGTTACATTCTTATTCTTTTGTCATGTAAGGATTTATCATCTATTCCAATCCTTATGTCATTTCTTTCAGTTTTCTTCTTTCTTTCTGTCACCTTACAAGATCACACATGGATATGGATATGTTGTAAGGTGTGTTCATATAAAGAATAATAGAAGCCAGGCATGGTACACATGGCTGTAATCCCAGCACTTTGGAGGCTGAAGCAGGAGAATCACTGCAAGTTTGAGGCCCTCCTTTGCTACATAGTGAGTTCAAGGCCAGTCTGACCTGCATAGTGAAACCCTGCCTCAAAAAACCAAAAAGAAGAAAAAAGAATAATGGAGACAGTGAATAACCTTGTTTTAGCCCTGATTCTAAAGGAATACTGGTACAAATTCTCCATTCATTTTCTTGCATGTAGTTTTATGGTATACGTGCTTTATCAAGGTATTAAGTCCCCTTTGAATTTGTGTTCTTAAGAGGCATTTTATAAAACCAAGGGAGAATTTCTGGGACTTCTGGGAAGGTGGCAGAGTGGGGAGCAGCAAAGAAAGAGCCTCTCCAAGATTTAGTGTCCAGATGCTAGAATACAGCAATATGAGGAAAAGAAGGGGGGAAGTGGGTCCTTGAGACCCTGGAAGGATCTGAAGCAAGAATTGAAGCCCGTGGGGAGATCAAAGAGAGAGACTTCAGTGAAGAAGGTGGTAAGCAGTGCTCTCTCCCTGAACCTAGACTCACGGTGTGGGAGGGGAGACTCAAATTTGCAAGCACCCAGTGACTACTGGCAACTCTAGAAGCCTCCACTGAGAAAGGCACCAGTGGGGTAGAGCTGTGGATGCAGAGGATTGCAATGGCTGGTGAGTTGTTGGGATTCACACATCCCCCAAGGGAGGGCAATTGGCTGATAACCATCTTGGAGAGGAGCCAACTGAGCTCAGAACTCAGAACAGCTGTAGGCCTGTCCATCTACCTGCTCCCAACGTCAGGGTGAGGTACCGAGTGCCAGTTGGCAGGAGGTCAGGGAGCTGAGTTCAAGCTGATAGGTATCAGGAACCTGGCCAAGGTCCCCAATTGCCTGTATGTAAGGTAAGTCAAAGGATGAAGAAAAAAAGGAAACAAATTGGTGAATCATGAAAGGTGACTAGGATATCAATACTTCAGGATAGGCAAAGATAAAGGCCTATTTGCATGGTTTGCTTTTATTTTCTCTAGTGAGAAGTTTAGGAGGAGAGGTAGGGTGATTCTCCTGAAGCAGCTTTGAGGTAGTAGTGGAATGGGCAAGTTTAACTTTATAAAAGAAGTTACGATTCATCCCCACACCTTGGTCCTAGCCCTCTCTATATTGTCCTTACCAGACTTCATCTTGCCCTGTGAGCACAATAGCATCATGGCCCACTGAGGTCTCAGCTGTGGCCAAGATAAAAAGTAGGGGTTTCTGCATTCCAGTCAGCCCGCAAGGCAGGGCATGGAGGGCCTCTGACAGATTCTGTGTCAATTTATACTTTCTGGTCCCCAACAGGAAGGAGGCACATGGAAGTGTTACAGACTAAACAAGTCAAGTTCAAGCCTTACAGCCAGAAACCAGCCTGAACTTTAGTAGAACTAGAGGTGTAGGCTTGTTGGAAGTATCCACTGCCCTGCCATAAAGCTACAGCTGGCTTGCTGTGATTAATTAACTTGGATTTGGAATCTGTCTGCCTGTATATCCTTGACACAGGGACATGCCTTGAAGTGGACATTTTCTTCTTTTCTTTTATCTTTATTTTCTTGCTTCTGCTTTTGTTTTATTTTTCTTAATTATTTTTGGTTTTGTATCAGTGTGAACATGCTTTCTAGTTTTTCTTGTTATTGTTGTTCTCTTCTTGTTTTTATTTCTTCTTTCTTCCATCCTGTCTTCTTCACCAATTTCCCAAAATTTGGATAATCTCCAGCCGTGCTTCTAATCTCTTCCACTTCTTCTATTTTTCTGTTTTTTCCTGCTAACCCTTTGTAAACTTACTACCTGAGGATAAAATCTCCAAATAGTTGGTTAATTTACTACATACAATTTTCCAGTTTGTTTTAGATTTCATTATGTAACCACAAATCTACCTCATATGGTTAAAGATGGCATATTAATAGTTATCACATGTTTTCAATTTCTAGGCTGTGTTTGATGCTATTGTGTTTTTGTTTTTGTTTTCATTTTTTTTTTGTACCAGGTATTGAACTTGTGCTTGCCAGGCAGGTGCTGGGGCAATGAGCTATATCCTTACCCCTTGATGCAATTGTTATTGCCAACTGTACTACTTTAGCCAAGGTGATAGTATTGTTCTAACAAGTTGTTCTTCCTGGCATACCAAGACAGAGATTGTCTAAGGTTCATAAACAGTACAATGGGTCAGTACCAAAGAACCAGAGGCTGGACCAAGTAGACAGCAACTTTTCATCTGCAATATAAAAGAGGTAGGATCTTGCAACAGACTCAAAACCCCAAAAGCCAGGTACACTTCGAAGACCTCTCTGAAAAGTAGTCATTTCATAAAGGTTCTAAATACTAACAATAAAGCTACTTGCCATAAGCAATTGATAAGCATCTACCCAGGAATTAAACTAAAAAAAAAAGAAAATCTTAAACAAGATGCAACCCCAGACTCCCAGCTCACCAAAGGCAAACCAGGGGGCAATGAGGTGGAACAATTCACAAGCCACCACTCTGGACTTTCTGAAGTTGTAACAGTGGAAGTAGCAAATAAAATGAATGAGGAGGTAGAAAAAAATCAAAGCAAAAATAATTTCTCAAATAACTACAGACACGATGACCATAACGAAAAACATGCTTAGTGACTCTAGAGCACATACAGGTAAAAAGTAGAGAAGCTTAGGAAAATAGTGGAAATCATGAACACCCAATAAATGAAAGAAATGGAGTCCATGAAACAGATTCAGGCAGATATTCAGGATATTTAAAATTCTATTGAAAGTGTCCTCAGCAGAATGAGTCAATGTAAGGACAGAATATCAGATATGAAAGACAGAACTGTGGTTAGTAATTATGAAAATAAAGAATTATAAAAATAGCAAGGGACCATGAGAAATCACTCCAGACTCTGCTAGATGATGTGAGGAAGAATAACATAAGATTGATTACAGTCAATAAAAAAAGCAAGAGAGAGCACAAATGACATAGAAAACCTGTTCACAAAAGTGAGGACAGAATTCCAGGCATGGTGTCACATGCCTGTAATCCCAGCACTCAGCAGGCTGAGGCAGAAGGATCATTGGGAATTCAGTGTCAGCCTGGGCTACAAGTGAGTTGAAGACTAGCCTGAACTGCATAGTGAGACCCTCTCTCAAAAAGAAGAAAAAAAAAAGGAAATAAGGGCAGAACACCTCCAAGGCAAGAAAAAGAATTTTACACAGATAAGCTAAACATTTGGAATTCCAATTAGCTATAATAAAAAAATTTACACCAAAGCTTATAACAGTTGCTATTCAACACAAGAAGAGAATATTAAAAGCTCTTAGAGAAAAGAAACAAAGCAGTGATGAAGGAAAGCCCATCAGAATCACATCATACTCCTCAATGCAAACCTCAAGTCAAGGAGAACTTGGAGTAAAGTATTTCAAGCACTAAAAGAAAATAACCACCAACCCAGACTGATGTACCCTGCAAAACTGTCTTTCAAAATTGATAGAGAAATAAGATACTTCCATGACAAAGAACACCTGGGGAAATTCATGATCACCAAATCAGCACTCCAAAATGTTCTAAAGGACATTTTAGAAGGAGACAACAAGGATTACAACTCCATGAATCCCAACAGAATGAATCCACTAGGCAAAGCAAACAAACAGAGGAGGGGAAAAAGGGAGCCAACAACAGGAAAATAGCATGACAAGGATAAATCAGTGCATATCAGTTGTAACTATAAATGTAAATGGCCTCAATTCACCAATCAAAAGAAACAGACTGGCAAAATGGATCAAAACACAAGATCAAACAATATGCTGAACACAAAAAACACATTTAATTTAAAAATTCATAGACTGAAAATCAAAGGATGCAAAGCAATATTTGATGCAACAGGAACCAGGAAAAAAAAAAGGAGGCATAGCTATTCTATTGACAAAGTGGATTTCAAGCCAATGCTGAGTAAGAGAGACAAAGAAGGTCATGTAATGACATTCTTGTAAAGGGAACAGTCCATGAGGAAGGGATAATAATCATAAATATATATGCAACAAATGCCAGTGCACCCAACTATATAAACCAGATATTAACAGATATGGGAAATAAGCACTAATACAATTATAACTGGGTACCTCAACACCCCACTGTCACAAAGATCCAGATCAACTAGACAAAAAAATAAAAAATGAAATATTAGAACTGAACCAAACTTTTGAATATATGGACTTAGTAGATGCCTACAGAGTGTTCCACCCCAAAACATTAGAATACACATTCTCAGATGTGCACAGGACTTTCTCCAAAAAAGACCACATACTAGTTCATAGAACATGTTTAAGTAAATGCAACAGAATTGAAATTATCCCATGCATATCATCAGACTATAGTATAATGAAATTAGGAGTCAATGGCAAAAGAAATTAAAAGTACTTCATAAACACATGAAAATTAAATAACACTCTCCTGAATAACCAATGCATCACAGATGAATTAAAGAAGAAATTAGACAGTTTCTATAATGAAATGATAATGCCAATACAGTATACTGGAATTTATGGGAAACAATGAAAGCAGTCTTATGAGGAAAATTTATAGTAGTGAATTCCTATGTCAGAAAAACAGAGCAAGTTCAAATAAAGAACCTAATATTGAACCTCATGCTTATAGAAAAAGAACAAGTCAAGCCCCAGGCTCATATAACGGAGGGAATTATAAAGATCAGAGAAGAAATTAATAAAATAGAGACTAAGAAAACAATAAAAAGAATCAGTGAATTGAATTCATTCTTTGAAAGATTTTTTAAAAATTGACAAAACCTTAGCCAACCTTATCAAGACAAGGAAAGAAAAGACTCAGATTCATGCAATTAGGAATGCAAAGGGTGCCCAGCGTGGTGGCATACACCTATAATCCCAGCACTTGAGAGGCTAAGGCAGGAGGAGTGTTGTGAATTCAAGACCAGCCTGGGCTACAAAGTGAGCTCAAGTCCAGCCTGAACCGCACAGTGAGTCCCTGTCTCAAAAAGACTACACACACACGCCAAAAAAAAAAAAACCAGAAAAAAAGGAATGAAAAGTGTTAAATCACAAAAGTCCTGCAGAAATCTAGAAGATCAACAATACTACTTCAAGAACCTATATTCTAATGAGACTCTTAGATATATATGAATTATCAAAAGATTCCTAGATACATATGAATCACCAAAACTAAATCAAGAATATATAGAAATTCTAAATTAACCATGATCACTCAATGAAATTGAAGATGTAATTAAAAACCTACCAACAAAACAAAGCCCAGGCTCTCACAGATTCACTGCTGAATTCTGCAACAAATTTAGAGAAAACCTAATACTGCTACTTCTCAAGCTGTTTAATAAAATTGAAAGAGAAATAATACCACCAAAATCATCCCTAAAAGCAAACATTACCCTGATACTAAAACCTGAGAAGGCTCAAACCAAAAAAATATACTATAGGCCAATCTCCCTAAGGAACATAGATGCAAAAATTCTCAATAAGATACTGGCAAAGAGAATGCAGGAAATCATCAAGAAGATTACATACTCTGACCAAGTAGGATTCATCCCAGGGATGCAGGGATGGTTCAACACATGCAAATCAACAAATGTCATACACCTTATTAACAGAACCAAGGACAAAAACCATGCAATCATCTCAATAGATGCATAAAAAGCACTTGACAAAGTCCAACACCCATTCATGATAAAGAAAAATCCTATAGAAAATTGGAATAGGTGGTCTTTATCTCAATCTGATAAAAGCCATCTATGACAAACCAACAGCCAATATCATACTAAATCATCAAAAACTAAAAGCTTACACTGTAAAATCAGGAACAAGATAAGGATGGCTACTATCATCACTCCTATTAAATATAGTTCTGGAAATATTAGCAAGAGCAACTAGACAACAGAAAGAAATAATGATAATAAAGGAAGGAGTTAAATTATCATTATTTGCAGATGACATGCTATTCTACATGGAAGACTCAAAACTCCACTAAAAGACTTCTAGATTTAATAATAAAACTCAGTAGTACAGCTGGATACAAAGTCAGTATTCAAAAATTAATAACATTCCTAGACACAGATAACAAAGCCTTTGAGAGGGAAATTAGAGAAATAACACTTTTCACAATAACGTCCAAAAAATGAAATACCTAGGAATCAGTGTAATAAAGGAAGCAAAAGACCTTTACATGTAAAACTACAGCACTTTGAAAAAGGAGACTAAAGAGGAAAGATATCTTTTGCTCTTGGGTAGGAAGAACCAATATAGTGAAAGTGGCCATACTTCCAAAAGTCTTATATATATTTAATTCAATCCCAATCAATATTCCAATAGCATACCTCACAGAATTAGAAAAAGCAATCCTAAAATTCATTTGGAATCAGAAGAGACCTAGAATAGCAAAATCATTTCTAGCAACAAAGGCAAAGCAGGGGGCATCACAATCCCTGACTTGAAATTATATACACAGCTACTGTGATAAAAACAGCATGGTACTGGCAAAAAGACAGAGCTGAGGATCAGTGGAATAGATTAGAAGATGCAGAAACAACTTCAAACACACTCAGCCATCTTACGTTTGACAAAGGGGCCAATCACATTCACTGAGAAAAAGATAGCTTCTTTAATAAATGGTACTAGAAAAACTGGCTTTTCACATGCCAAATATTAAAACTAGATCCATACCTTTCACTATGCATTAAACTAAAATCAAAATGGATCAAAGCTCTAAATATTAAAACAGAAACCTGATGGAAGGTAGAACTCTTGAAGACATTGGTGTAGGTAAACACTTCGTGAACAAAATCTTCATCACACAGAAACTATCACAAAGAATCTTCAAATGGGATCTCATCTTACTAAAAAGCATTTGCACAGCAAAAGAAACCAACAACTGAGTGAAGAGACAATAGACAGTGTGGGAAAGAATTTTTGCCAGCTGTACCTCAGACAAAGGACTAATATCTAGAACATATAAAAGATTGTAAAAAATGAGCCCCCCCCCAATTTAAAGATCCATTCCGAAAACGGGCATCTGAAATGAATAGACACTTCTCAGATGAATTAGTAACAAAGACATGAAAATTTTTCACATCAATGGTCATCTGAGAGATGCAAATTAAAACAATTCTGAGATTCCATCTCACTCCAGAAAGAATGGCTATCATCAAGAAAGCAATCAATAATAAATGCTGGTAGGGCTGTAGCAAAAAAGAAATACTTCTCCACTGTTGATGAGAGTGTAAACTTGTGCTACCACCATGGAAATCAGGTGAAGTTTCCTCAAAAACTAGCATTAAAGGTTCCATTTAACCTAGCTATTCCTCTTCTTGATATCTTACTGAAAGAATTAAAAGCATCATACCACATGATATTGATCTGACCGAGACCCACACAGAACCGAGCCAGACCGCCTGACACGAGAAGAGTCCTTATCAGGTGGGAGAACGACGGGGTGGGCTGCCTAGAGGACCAAGACAACCCGAGCTGTGCAAAGCTTTGGGTTTTTAAGGGGTTTTCCCGGGATGGTGCTCGCGGGTCAGAACAGCCAGGAGAGCAGTTTTCGTGGTTAGAGCAGGTGATCTTGCAAGAACATCTGGTACTTTTATGGGCGGGGTTGGCCTTTGTGGTTGGGCCCCTTGGGGAGGTGGAGGAGCACAGGCAGGGCACCCGGCCTGGGTGCTTTCTCTTTCTGCAAGGAGAGGGGGCCATCTCGGAGACCTATCAGATATATGCACACCCTTGTTTATAGTGGCACAGTTTGTAATAACCAAATCTTGGAAATCACCCAAATGCCCATTGACCAATGAGTGAATAAGATGTGGGGTCTTTTATACACTCAATGGATAAGATGTGGGTTTTTTTTATGGTGGAGTACTACTCTGCCATAAAGAAAGAAACATTTGATACATTTCTAGCTAAATGGATGCACCTTGAGACCATATTCTTAATGAAGTAAAGTGGACACATACGTGTAAATATCACATGGTTTCTCTGGTGTGAGAAAGGGAAGTGTAAATAAAGACAAAAATATATAATTGATATTGGGAAATGGAAAGAAAATATTCAAATGAGAAGGGTCACAAGTGGAAGAAGAGTGGGAAAGGAAAGAAGGGACAAGAAAATAAAATAGAAGGTAAAAGAACCAACAGAGTGACTCTGTCCAGAGAGACAACACCCAGGCCCTAGCTGCCCCATGCCATCTCTTCTGGCACGCTGGGCAGTGTGGCCCTCTGATAGGTCTGTTTGCCTGGCACTACTGCACCTCCTGGAGCTGGGCTACCTGTAAAGATCCCTGCAGGGGCCATAGCAGGGGCTGTCAGTGTGTCAGCAGATGCCCTCTGAGGTCACCATGGCCTGTGCTGACTCCTCTCTGGACAGGAGTTGCTATAGAGTCTGGTTTCTTCTCAGACATGATGCCATAGCTCACATGGCAGAGCAACCCACTGAGTGCTGCCAGTGTGAATGCCCATTTTATAAGTGAATGTTATTATTGAGGATTCTGACTTCAAGGACTTAATACTTTGCAAAGGCCACACCTCCTCATATTATCACCTTAGGAGTTAGGTTTCAATAAGTGAACTTTGGGAGAACTCAGAAATTCAGATTACAGGAAACATTACATGAGGTTATACTATATGTTCAGCAGTGTAATGAATTCCTTCTGGCTTGTTTCCCACAACATTTATATGCTGACATATAATACAAAATTTGAGTTTTTTGATGACAGGAATCTAACCAAAGGGTTGTATTTAGATTTTAGAAAAATAATCCAAATGCAGATGTCATGATCGTAATTAGTCACAAACTATTCAAGAAGAAAAGACAAAGTTGAGCACCTTTAATTTTGAGACCTTGAAATGCAAATGTTAAAAGGCAAATGACACATGAGAGTTTTTTCCATGCTCATAAAATGATTTCTGATGTTCTCAAGCCTTATTGTTCCTTGAGGAGGTTCAGTTCCAAAATCATGGCCAAAACTGCCCTACAGGACATGCACACACAAAGAAAGAATATTCAAGAGACAGTTCAAAAGGTCACCAGAGGAAATGCATAGAATCTGCAACTTTCAACCTCACACAATCAGCTGAGTGTAAATATATCCAAATGAAATTCCTTTTCCTTCTCCCCATTTCTTTTCCAAAAAATGAAATGAATTTCAAGATGGCCATGTCTCTTCACTTATCTACCATAGCTGACTGCTATAATACCCAATCCATTAATAATTTTTATATTCTCAAAATAATATATCCATCCATATCATTTTTCCTCTTTATCTAGCATTCCACACCTTTAATTCTTTTTAAAAATTTATTTTAAAAATAAAACAAAGAAAACATATTAACAAACAGGTATCCATTTACAAAATAGTATAAGAACAGTAGAAGCAATACAGAGTTACAGATAAAGTGGTAGGAAATTAACAATGGTTGTTGTATTACATATTGATATCTTCAAAGTGGTTTCTCAGGAAAGCAGAGTTAGGGTTAGAATCATTAACTGTTCCTTTCAGTAAAGTGATAGCAGTCAGTAGTACAACCATGTTAGCTATCCTGTATATATATACATACATAATTTCCCCTTCCTTCTTTTCTCTTTTCCCTCACCCTGATGGGTTCCTTCTCTCATTATAATTCCTTTAGAGTCATTGTGGCACCACCTACTAGAGGCTATGTGCCATGGCCAATATGACACTGGCCACTACAGGCCATAGGCTAAGCCCCACCCTTCTTCATCTGAGTTATTTTAGGACTTCCTACTCCCCTTTGTAGTGTCCTGTTTCATTTTCCCACACTCCCACCCAATGCTGGCATGCCACGTCAGCAGTCCATCCCCCTAAACCCCGCCTCCAGCCTGGCCATATATTAACATTGTTCTCAGGCAGGCCCCCCAGAAGAACCATGACCCCCTTTACCCCTCCCCTTTGTGATCTTCTCCGTGCCTCACAATAAAGGCATTTTATTGTTTTATTACTTTCTGTGCCGACTGGAATCTATCACACTCCAGTTGCTCTTTAATTTTGAGCATTTTCCTTTCGTTTCACAATGTCTGTCATACCTCTTAATTTTTATTCACTCTTTCAAGTTCTTACACTAGTGAGTCAATATGTTTCACACCTTTAATTCTGTTCTTATTGATCTCTTCTTTTTCAAAATCAAAATAACCCATGAGATTTTATGGAGTCCATTTCACGTCTGTATTTTTTAGACCTGATTTATGATATGTATGCTGAAGGCAACAGTTCTTTCTCTGGCAAGAATGTCAGAGTTCCAAGACTGTATTCAATACCTTGTTATTATACACTCAGAAGGTGAGTCGTTTACAACTAAATCTTGGAATCAGCATATGTGTCCATCAACAGATAGCTGGATGAAGAAAATATGGTATTTATACACAGTTGAGTCTTCCTTTGCCATAAAGAAGGATAAACTCAAGTCATTTGTAGGAGAAAGGATGCACTCTAAGACCATAATATTTAGTGAAACAAATCAGACACAAATATGTAAATATACCATAGTTTCTCTTATATAAGAAGCCCAATGTATAAACAAAGTACAAAGTGAAAGCACTAGGAAGAAGAGTGACAGGTTTTCTTCAACCTAATGTTAGCTGTCTTTTTTTTTTTTTTTGGTACCGGGAATTGAACTCAGGACTTTACACTTACCAGGCAGGCGCTGGCACCACTGAGCTATATCCCTGGCCCCTATCTGTCATTTTTTCAGAAAGAGAAGTGCAGAGAAAGTAACAGCTTGATTTTGAATGTTGTATACCTTCTCTAGCATTATCAAGTCATTACATTCTGTATTGCATGCACAAGAAGTGTTTTAGAAGCCTTCGTAATGCTGCCTCTTCCCCACCTCCACTCCACACCTGAACCTACACTCTTGATTCCCCGGAAGGTTCATGACTTTGGAAGCTGACTGGATGATGAGAGTTCTATAGTTTTTGGGAGGTGGGGCCTGGTTGGAGGTGGATCACCGGGATTGTGACTTGGAAAGGTTTACAGTGTTGTTGTCCCCAACTCCTCCCTTTTTTCTTTCCCATGGGATGAGCCACTTTCTTCTGCCCAGGCCCGTCATGTCTTGGAGCCACCTGAACCGAATCCTCTAAAAATCATGAGCCAAAACTCTCCTCCTTTAAACTGTGGGTGTTGGCACACCCTGTCTCCCTTATAAGAAAAACCTCACAGTATAAATAAAGAACAAAATAAAAGACAGGTAATAGGGAACAGGCAGATAGAACTTTGGCAAAAGTGAAGTGGACCAAGAGAAGGAAGGAGGGGAGTAAGAGGGAGGAGAAAGGGAATTTAAAATAAAAAAAAAAAAATGTGTTACGTACAGGTACAGATTACCCACAATGAATGTAATCGTTATGTACCGGAAACATACAAATTAAACAAAGAGGGGGGAGGGGGGAGTGAGGGGGGAGAGAGAGAGAGAAGAAAAAAGAGAAAAAAGAAAAGAAAGAAAAAGGAAGGTTGGAAGAAAAAGGGCAGCTCTGAAAATCTAGGGGTAAACTGCTTAAATGCAATTATTCCTGAGGCTAAATGAGATCGCCATCACGCGGAAAGGTCCGGTCCAGAAGTCTGTAGGGCATCTGGACACTCCTAAAACAGGCAGGGGTTTGTTTCTTTTGTCACTCTTGCCTTAGAAGAAAGGCAACGGAGCAGTAGCCAATCAACGATGAAAGGGCGGGCTGCATGAACTGTCCAATCAGGTGGGCCGAGATAGGCGGGCTCTTCCGGTGTCATGGCGCCTAAGTGCCTCTGACACATCTCAGTCAGCGTCCCAGCTGGCCGGACTGCTTTTTTCTGTGACCTTTACTCGCTGCGATCTGTGCGAGAGGACCCTGGGAGACCCTCAAGCCACGCAATGGTGACGTTGTGGGACGAGAGCTCCGGGATGGGGTGGAGTCCGGGCGAGGTCTGGACGGAGGTGGCCGGAATCAGCTCTGAAGAACTAGAGATGCCCTGCTTAGCTCCAGATAGTAAGGACCTCCTGGTCTTTGGCACTGAATCAGCTCTTGTTCCTTGTCCCCTTTGCCGGCGCAGGGCCTGTTCCGGTTCCCCGGCATCCTGTCCCCAGTGCAATACTGCCAGCTGAGAATGCGATCTTGGACAGCCCCAGTCACAGCTACGTCTCCACCAGTCTAAGGACGGCGGGGCCTGGGGAGACCCAGGTTCCGCTGTGGGTGAGAGCTGGGTGCAGCGATGATGTTCTGGGTCCCTGGTCTCGTTTTTCCCAGCAGTGGACCTGAGTTTATAAATGATTGTGGTGCAGGGTTTCATACCCACATCGCATCTCTTCAGATCTCTGCTTTTTTATATTGATAATGATTTCCTAAATTTCCAGTATGTGCTCAGATTGCCAGACTTACGTTACGTGTTGATAAAGGCAATGAGGATTCAAACACATGTTTAGCATTGCTGGTGATGAGCTCAGTGCTGGACCACTTGTCAAGCACATAGCGAACTCCTGGGCTCCATCTACAGAAAAAAAATTACTGTCTTAATTACTTAGGTGTGATCTCTACCCAAAATTAGACTATTGAGGCCTTCCACAGAGTGTAAAAAGCTGAGAAAAGTTGAGGAATGTTAATATATTAGCAAAGGCAGGTAAAATGTTTATGCTAAGGATATCTTCCAGAAGGGACTGCCTGTTAAACCCACACTGAGAAACACATTGAATTGGGGCATTTGCACAGACATATATATGTAATGTGAATATGAGTGGAAAGAGAGAGTGGTGTTATCTCTTAATGGCCATAGTTTTTGGTCCGATTGTAGACATTGTTTAAATATTGAAAGGCTGTTTGAGATAGACTTTATATGAAGGAGTATTGGTGTAGGGGCAACTCCCCAAATGAAAGGTATGCAGGCATATCAGTGGTTACGCCTAAGGGGTTTTCCAGGTAGAGAAGGGCAAAGGTGAGTGGAAGGGAGGTGGGAGAGAAGAGGATGTCAGAGGGTGGCAATATTAGTACCTCCAACAGAGAAGATTTACTCTGGAGGTCAGATTGTTCTTAGTGTGACAATGCTTAGTCTGAGAGCAATTCAAAGGTCAGGCCTAAAGAATGAAGAGGAAGTTAAAAATAGATAATTGTCTTCTATTATTACTGACCAGTTCACCTAATTATTTTTGAGGTACAGTTGGGAATTAAGAAACTGCCTGGCCTTGTTGGAGGTTAAAAAATAGGATGAACATCACCTTTGAAATAAAATGAGAAGGCTTTCTCCAGGAGACAAAAGATTTCAAGGTGTGCATGATGCTTTTATTATACAGGGACTGAAATCAGGAATTTTGCTTGGAGCTATGCTCCCTCATTTTGTTTTTTTAAATTATTTTTTGAGACCAGGTATTACTGTGCTGCCCAGGCTAGGGTGAACTTTTGTTTCTACTTCCTTGACTATTGCAATGACAGGTATATGCCACTGTGCCAGTTTAAGATTGGGGTTCTTTAAGCACCCTGACTTATCAAGATTTCAGCGCTTGTATAAAGTAATTAGTGAAGCATGGTAGTGCACAGCTGGGGAGACAGATAGAAATACTGCACCACTAAGCCTCAGTATTGACAATTGAGGAAGACACTTTCAGTATGAAAGTTAGTGTGTCACTGCTCTGTCAGCCACAGGACCCCGAGGGTGACCAGTCAGTGATTTATAGTCCAGTAGATTCAGTAAATTACATGACATATTTAGTGTTTTATTATAAATTAGGCTTTGTGTTACATGAATTTCCCCAATTATAGATGAAGATAAATGTGTTGAGTAGGTTTAAAGAATCCAAATCTTAGCAGTGATGTTTGCTTATCATGTATATCCTGTGCATTTTCAATACATTTTATTTTTAGCCTCCTTTGGGTTGATCAATGTATTTTTCCTTGCTAACTCAAGTACTATTTCTAGACTAATTCCTTCAACTAAAGGACTCTGTAGACCTTGATACTCATCTGATTATTTCCTGGTTTTTTTAGTGCTGTACTAATCAGGTTCTCAGAGCAACTGAAGCAGGAAAACTGACTGCTATTTAGAAAAAGAAAGACAACTCTGGATTTTGGGAGGTTTTTTTTTTCCTTTGTATTTATTTGGTTTGCTTTGGGTTTTCTTGTTTGTTTGTTTGTTTTATTTCATACTTTGTATTATAAAGATTTATCCCACTTGGTCATATGATCTGGCTTGTGTCACCAGCACAAGGGAATAAGATAGTTATTTTCGTGAACAGATACAAGGATGAGCTGTTTGAACACAAGACACCAAGCATTTGCAAGGCTGAAGAAAAAACTTCTCCGTTCCTAGTTCTAATTTATTCTGATTCTGGGAACCCTTCTACCTGCCAACTTCTGCCTTTGTGTGCTGCTTTACCTTAATGTACTCAAGGCATGTCTGCCAGCATTCTCACCCCAAAGACTGTTCCCCCTTTGCAGTGATTAATTTATCTCTGGGGAAAGAGATGACCATGAGCCTTTGTTAGTGTTCCGTAAACAAAGAGAGAATGCTATCCTTGAAATTCCCCTAGGTGTCTCCTGGGTTCCCTACTGTAACCCTTTCATGTTGGTGTCCTGGAGAAACCCATGGAAATGACCAATGGAGAAGGGTACAGCTGAGATTAAAGAACAGAGCTTCAGTTCAAGGTACCCCTTAGTCTGGGCTTTTCATCTTCCAGTGGGTATTATCATAGAGCATCAAATAGAGTTTTAACAGTTCATGTCGCCTTTGTTTTGCCATTTTGGTTACCTTTTCATTCAGGAGCTTATGTGTTCACTACTTGCTAAGTCATTGGTTTTCAGGCATTGTTTATTTTGCATATCAGAAAACATCTGGATGTGTCTCAATATTTTGTTGTAATTATGACAGAGCATGAGCAAGATTTAGTAGCATCTTGTGGGTTATGTTCAAGCATGTTGACCAATGTCACCCATGTACAGGACAGCCCCAAATATCACTAATAATACCCCTGTTAACAGCCCTGTTGCAGGTGTGTACTCCTTCTGCTGCTGAGCCTCTGCTTCTCTACTGGGTTATACCCCACAGCTTTATGTTCCTTTTTTATGCTGTCTGTAGACTCCAGAAACTGATGAGCGCTGTACATGTGCTCTGCCACTGAGGTACATCCCAGCCTCATGTATATATACTTCCATGTGCCAAAATGGAAGTATGTTAGTTTATCCTATATTTTAATAAATTCAGTATTTTTTTCCAGATTTATTTACCTTGCTATATGTACATATAATTCATGACAAGTCTCTACTATTTGTCTCCTAACATCTTATTTGCCTTTCCAGTTTTGGAAAATCAGGCATCTCTACTTAAATGTACACTGTCTAGACTACTACTACCTGTGAAAATAGTTTCTATTTGTAATAACCAACCAACACTGGACTTTTTCTAACTTGATGAGTTTCACTGATTTATAGTGACATTAATTGCTTTTCATTTTTCTCTCTTTTATGTTTCCATTTTTTATGCATTCTTATTTTATTTCTTCTTTAAGCCCCCATGTAAATTATCTGTTTATATCATGTTCTCCTATCTGTGATGAACAGTCTTTTTTTTTTGATAAAATCTTTCTGTTATTGTTCTATGTATTTCATTATCACTTGTAGAGAATCAAAATAACTCCTCATTATTTTTCCATCTGATGTTAATTTCATTGAATGGTTTCTTTGCTGAGCAGAAATTCTAATTATTACTTTTTGTGTCTTTTCAAAGTCACCTTAATGTTTATGGCTTTACAATTCTATTTCTGAAGATTTCCTCTTTCCTAGATCAGAAAGTCATTTTTCTGTACTTTCTTCCTTATTTTAGTATTTCATTCTTTTTTTGAATCTACCTGGAATACATCTTTGAAAGTTTATGATGAAAAAATCAGTCACATGGCATATGAAATGTTCCATTTTATCACCAAAATAAAAATGATGAATCACATCTTCACTTTTGATTTTTATTGCCTGCCTTATCAGATGTGTTTGTTTAAAACAAATGTATTTCTTGATATTTCTTACAGATTCTGTGTGTCTACATGTTGTCTGAAGTTCAGGCTTAAATGACTGTAACTGTATAGTGTGCTTCAAACAATGACAAAGGGTAGCTCTACTTTTTTCTTTGAGACTTGAAAAATATAACACTTTTTTTTCAGAAGGGAGTCTAATAGATGTTTGTCAAATTTATAGTTTATTTTGGTATTATAAACATAGTTATATTATGCATGTAGTAGTTTAAAGAATACATAGCATACTGCCTGATCCCACCTAAATCTGTACATTAGTCTCTTGATATTCAGATCCTCTTGTGCAGTTTTACTTGTGTGTATTTTCTCTTTGGAGATGTTGCAGACTGTCTTGGTTACTTTTCTATCATTGCTGAGACAAAATACCTGATGCTCAAAATTAGGGAAGGAAAAGTTTATTTAGCTCACAAATTTTGGAGGTTTCAGTCCATACTCAGCTGGCTGCAAGACAGAATGGCACATGGCAGAGGGCAACAGTTCTTGGAGGCAGAAAACAGCAAGGCAACAAGAGCAAAAGGGAGGAGTGGAGGCAAGCAGCCCCTTTCTCTCCCTAAATTGTATGCAAACTGTCTGCCCCAGGGTGGGTGTTGCACACATCCATGAATCAATCATAAACTCTAGAAGCCCGTCCCATGACAGCATGAGGCTTTGGGAGGACATCCAGAAACAAATCATAACACAGACCTTTAAAGAATTTTTTGACTGTTTACAATAATTTTTAATAGTTGTTTATATAAAGCTTAATAGTATGTGAGATCATGTGTAGGTGTCAATAATGTCCTTGCTTTACAGTGACATGTGAGGAGGCATTTTCTTGAATAGAACTACATATTGGCACAAACTAAGTCAGGGAACAGAGAGGATCATCTAGTTGAATCCCTTCCAGGCTGATTTTAGACGTATTTGCAAAAATTTTAAGGAAGTTCAGTTTTCTAATTAAATATATTTGTAAAGATGCAGTTTCTTCCCTTTAATGTTCATCATATTCACATGGCCTAGGAACATTCTTGCACTATTGATTCTATTAATAACAATTTCTTTTCTATTTTCAGTGATAACTAGATTTTAACAGGTATTTAGAATTCTCTGTAAATTTTGTGTATGCTGACTTTCAGATTACATGTTTGACTGCTATTTATAATTTGTGTTCTGATTTGATTTTATGTACTTTATTTTACTGACATAGATTTAAGGTGTATTAAAAGTATGAGAAACTGATTTTTGTGAGTGATCTTATATTTGGCAACATAGATCTCCCTGTCACTTCTCAAATTTTACATATTGATTCTTTTAATATTTGTGCATAGAGATTTTTTTTAAACTGGGAATTGAATTCAGGGCCTTGAGCTTGCCAGGTAGGCAGTGTGCCTCCTAGCTGTATCCCAGCCCTGAGATTTTATTTCTTTCACTTCAAGCTTTATGCCACATTTTCTTTCTTGCCTTCTAACACACACATGAATTTTTTCAAGGGATGGAATAGTGGAGGCAGTAAACATTCTTATTTCTGATTTTGAGATAATTTGAAGTATTAATAGTGGAATTAAATTGTGTCTTCATTTATTATAAAGTGTCTCAAATATCACTGGTGCTGAGTTTGACATCCCTTTTGCAGGTAGCTCTTTCTTCACTATTGAGCCTCTGTTCATCACTTCTGGATCATACATGATGAGCAAAATACATGTGCTGTACTACTGATCTACTCCCCAGACTCATGTACATATATTTATAGCATGCCCACATGGGGGTATTTTATGTACTTTATTTTTTTTTTACCTAATTTATTGAATAATATTTATAGGGTTTATTTGCATTGTTGTATGTCTATATACCTCCTGACAGGGTCTCTACTATTTTTCTCTGTGACACCTTATTTGCATTTCCGCAGTTACGGGAAAGCGGGTTTATCGAGTTCTGGCAGTGATGTAAATGCCACAGTGAACATTCTTACTCTTATTGCCCTATCAACAAATTTGAGTAAAATCCATAGATGCTCAGGACCTTGTTTCCTGGTACACAAAGTATGTATCATTGAAAATTTTAATATACACCACCTATACTACCACTGCCCCTGGGCTATAGATATTTTCCATAAACAATGAACACTAGAGTTTTTGTAATTTGATTAAATTCATGAGTTCACAGTGAATTCAGTTGCTCATTTTTCTTCTTTTATGCCTCCTCTCTTGTGCATTCTTTTGTCCTTTTTTGATGTAAGCCCTACTATAAATAAGCTGCTTTTCACATGTACTAATATTTATGATAATACATTTTTAATTTTTATTTTATTTTATTTTTTTGAGACAAGGTCTCGCTATGCAGTTCAAGATGGCCTTGAGCTCACTTTGTAGCCCAGGCTGGCCTCAAACTCACAGCGATCCTTCTGCCTCAGATTCTTGAGTGCTGGGATTACAGGTGTGTGCCACCACACCTAGCTTAATTTTTATTTTAAAGAGAAATAAAAAGAAATAAAAACAGTGATACAGAGTTTCAAAACAAGATAATAAGAAATTAACAATGGTTAATGTATTGCATATTATTCTCTTCAAAGTAGTTGCTCAGATTACAAGATGTAGGCATGCAAAATTATTATAAGCACAAACCAATCTTTTCACTGGACTAAAGGAAATTAGTAGTATAATTATATTAGCTATCTTCTGTTTATATGTATATATTTTTTTCTTTTCCCTTCCATCTTTTCTTCTTTCCCCCATCGCAGTTGTTCTTTCCTTTTGAGCAGTTTCTTTCCCTTTCTTAATATCTATTGCAGATTTTGTATCTTATTTCTTCTTTCAGGTTCTTATGCTAGGGAGGCAAGATGATGTTTACACATGCAAGTTTGATTTAGTTCACTTACGATTATGGTCTCTAGTTGTATCCATTTACCTATAAGAGCCTCAAGTTTATCCTTCTTTATACCTGAGTAGTACTCCATTATATAAAAATACCACATCTTTTTTATCCATTCCTTGGTTGATGGGCATTTGGGTTGTTTACAAGACTTAGCTGTTACAAATTGTGCTGCTATAAATATGGGTACACGTATATCGCTGTGATTTGACGTTTTTAATTCTTCTGGGAAAATACCTAGAAGGGGAATAGCTGGGTCAAATGGGACCTCTAGTCCTAGTTTTTTGAGGAATCTTCATATTCATTTCCACAATGATTGTACCAGTTTATACTCCCACCAGCAATGGAGAAGGGTTCTTTTTTCCCACAACCCTCCAGCATTTGTTATTGGTTGATTTCTTGGTTCTGGCCATTCTTTCTGGGTGAGATGGAATCTCAGTGTTGTTTTAATTTGCATTTCTCAGGTGACCAAGGCTGTTTAACATTTTTTCATATCTTTGTTTGCCATTTGTATTTCTTCATCTGAGAAGTGTATATCCATCTCAGATGCCCATTTTTGGATTGGATATTTCAATTTGGGTGGCCTAATTTTTTAATCTTTTATATGTTTTAGATTGAAGTCCTTTGTTTGAGGGACTGTTGGCTAACATTTTTCCCACTTTTTGGGTTTCCTTTTCACTTTGTTGGTGATTTCTTTTGATGTGCAAAAACTTTTCAGTAAGATGAGATCCTAGTTGTTAATTCTTTGAAGTTCTTCCTGTGAAGTTTGTTTTTTATTCATGGACTCTGTGCCTACCCCTGTGTCTTCTAGATTTCTACCTATTTCTCTTCCAGTAGATTTAGTGTTTCTGTTTTAATATTTAGATATTTGATCCATTTTGACTTTAGTGCATGGTGATAGACATGAGTCTAGTTTTAGTCTTTGGCATGTAGAAAGGCAGTTTTTCCAGCACCATTTGTTAAAGAAGCTTTCTTCCATTGAACATGTTTGACCTGTTTGTCAAAGATAATGTGGCTGAATGTGTTTGTAGTTGTGGCTGCATTTTCTAATCTATTCCAGTGTTCATCAGGTCTGTTTTATTTTTTTGCCAGTACCATGCTGATTTTATCACAGTAGCTTTGTAGTATAATTTCAAGACAAGGATTGTGATGCCTTCTGACTTGCCTTTATTGCCCAGGATTGCTTTTGCTATTCTGGGTCTCTTCTGGTTCCGGATGGATTTTAGGCATATTTTCTCTGATCTGTAAGGTATGCTAATGGTATTTTGATTGCATTAAATCTGTGTAGCAGTTTTGGGAGTATGGCCATTTTTACAATGTTGGTTCTTTGTATCCATCAGCAAGGGATATCTTTCCATTTTCTAACATCCTCTTTGATCTTTTTTTCAGAGTGCTGTAATTTTTACTGTATAGATCTTTTACTTCCTTTGTTAGATTGATTCCTAAGTATTTCATTTTTTTCAATGCTATTATGAAGGGAGTGCTTTCCCTAATTTCTGTCTCAGTGAGTTTGTTGTTTGTATACAGAAATGCTATTGATTTTTGAGTGTTGACTTTGTATCCAGCTATGCTACTGAATTTGGTCATTAATTCTAGAAGTCTTTCTGTGAAGTTATTGGGGTCTTCTGTGTAGAGTATCATGTCCTCTGCGAATAATGATAATTTCACTTCTTCCTTTCCTATCCTTATTCCTTTTATTTCTCTCTCTTGCCCAATAGGTCTAGCTAATATTTCCAGAACAATATTGAAAAGGAGTGGTGTCAGTGGACATCCTTGTCTTGTCCTGATTTTAGAGTGAAAGCTTTCAGTTTTTATCCATTTAATATGATGTTGACTATTGGTTTGTCATAGATAGCTTTTATCAGATTCAGGCAAAGACCATATATTCCAGTTTTCTGTAGGGTTTA
Organism: Chinchilla lanigera; assembly: GCF_000276665.1. Lineage (NCBI taxonomy): Eukaryota > Metazoa > Chordata > Mammalia > Rodentia > Chinchillidae > Chinchilla > Chinchilla lanigera. The sequence continues at coordinate 153,395 of NW_004955607.1, forward strand.
TGTCATGAATGACTCTTGGACTTTGTCAAAAGCTTTTTCTGCATCTGTTGAGATATCATGTGATTTTTGTCTTTAGCTCTGTTGATGTGGTGTAGTACATTTAGTGGTTTGTGTATGTTGAACTGTCCATGCATTCCTGGGATGAATCCTACTTGGTTATGGTATATAATCTTCTTCATGTATCTGTTTGGCTCAGTCCCCAGCCCTTTATTGTAGGGCTGTGATGAGGTTATTACTCCAGAGTTTCCTGTATTGTTACAGAAGGGAGATCCACTGATTATAACAGATACGCCATCCTAGCTAAACAATAACATCAAGCATTATTTAGACATTGACAAATTGTGATAAGTATTGATTTTGTGCTTTAGTTCATAGGAGCAGAGTCTATAGTATATAATAGAACCTAGTGTAAATTAGGAGTTTGTATGCAAAGTGTTTCCCCTTGGAAGAGTGGTTTTACCTTTAGGTGGGGAAATTTAAGGAAGATAGTATATAAAACAAAGAAACTGCAGAGGAAGTAGAAGCAAGGCTGGAGCACAGAGGATGATCACACAAGGTTTGGGAAACCAGAGAAGAGGGTAGAAAAGAAACAATAAAGGAGTATGCAAAGGGATTATGTGAACTTGGTCTCTGGATTTGGGGGATGGGATTAGTTTTCTGTGGCTGCAGTTTTTTCCCCAGCCCTTTAGAAAACAGAGAAAAAAAAGAACAAGACGAAAAAAAGAAAAGAAAGGACAAAGAAAGTAAGAAGAAGAAGAAAAAGAATAGGGAAGAGAAAGAATGAGAAAAAATTTTAAAAATTAAAAAGTTTAAAATATTTAAAATGAGAGAAAAGGGCTGGTTACTGAGTCCCAGGTTCTTCCTGAGTTGGTTGCAGGTCCTGCGGATACCTCAGTCACCTGTTGGCTCGAATTGTTGTTGTTGCTTTGAACTTTGCACTCCACTAGTCTTGCATGTCCATCCTGTGTGCCCTAGTTGAGACCCTGCTGTGTCGCTAGCATTCCATTTGGTCTCTGGGCCTTTCCAAACATTTTACCTTAGTCATGGCAGTAGCGAAGGGGGAGGCCATTCCAGTGTGATTCACCTGGGTTGCAGCAGCAGAGAGACAGTAGGAGGGGCTACTCTTGATAATACTTTTTTTGATATAATGCTTTCTTTCATACTAGGTATTTTTTTAATTAACTTTAGAGTATCAGAATATCTTATGTCCTTCTGTATATTAACTTAATCAAGAATTTTCTTTGCTGAAGCGCCTGCCCGGCAAGCGCAAGGTCATGAGTTCAGTTCCCGGCACCAGAGAAAAACAAAAAAAAAAAAAACAACAAAAAAAAAAGAATTTTCTTTGCTGAACAATAATCTTTTTTTAATTTTTTCAATCTCAGATTAATGTTTGTACATTTCCAGTTTTATTTGTGAAATTTTTCTCCTAGATCAAAATTTCATTTTCTTATCATTTTTCCATATGTTACAGTTTCATATTTTATATTTTTGTCACAAATCTGCCTGGATTATACCTTTGCGTGTGTGTTAGGGAGAAGTGAGATTTACTTAGCCTATAAATTGAGAGGTTTTACCGCCATAAAAGAATGATAAATTACCTCTTTTACTGCATTTACACTCAGAGAATAATCAGATCTGTATTTATTTATTTACTTATTTATTTATTGGTCTTTTTGAGACAGGGTCTCACTATGCAGTTCTTGCTGGCCTTGAGCTCACTTTGTAGCCCAGGCTACTCTCGAACTCACAGTGATCCTCCTGCCTCAGCCTCCTGAGTGCTGGGATTACAGGTGTGTGCCACCATGCCTGGCTATATGTGTTTTTAATAAAGCGTAAATATTTATTTAAATTTCTTATAAATGTAATATGTCAACATGTTGTCAGAGTTTCAAAGTTAAGTAACTTAATTGCATGCCATATTGCAAACAGTGGAAAGGGATATTTGAGATTTGAAAAAATAAAGCATTACCTTTTGTTTTTCAATAGGGATTATAGGAGATTTTTGTCATGTTATAGTTGATTACTGGTGTTAAAATATGTACTATTTGTTTTTAGGGTATAATTTGAAGTATTCGTAGCATATCAGTTGAGCACATCCAGTACTTTACAATTATTCTGCATGTATTCAGATCATCTTCAATTTTATTTGTATATATTAGGTTTTTCTTTGTTGGTGTCACAGATTTTTAAACCATTTGTGATATGGTTTACAGTAGTTTTATAAAGTAAAATATATAAATGTTTTATGGTTTGTGAGGTCATTTCTAGGCAGCAGTAAAGTCGTTCCTTCATAGTGGTATGTAAGGAAGCATTTTCTTCAATAAAACAACTTATTGGCATAGACTGTGTGAGAAAACAGAATGGTATCTAGTATTTGCAAAAGACTTAAAGAAATTTAATCTTTTAATGAATGTGTTTTTTAAAATACAATTTTTAAAACTAAAATGTTCATTATATTTGCATGTCATAGGTACATTCTTCATTTTGATTCTATGAAAACCACTTAATTGGCTGTACCTGCCACTGTCCCTCTTCACACTGATGAGTTATCTGCTCATCAGGGCACTGTGAGCTGTGAATGCAGACTGTACACATCCATGTACCTCTGTTTGTTTGCTGTCTGTATCTCTAGAATTGTGTTCACTGTGAACATCCTTGCTTGTGAACCTGCTATGCCTCCATTGTGGTGTCACATTTTTGGCCTGGGCTAACCAGATGTTCTTCTTCAGCTTGTGCTATACTCATCCCTTGCTCATGGTTATTGTGGTAAAAGCCCACCATAGGTCTGTTTCCCTGTCTCAGTGTTTAAAATGCTCAGTAACTCCTGTGACTGTGCTTATCTTGTGGGCTTGTCCAAGGATGAGTTCGGTTATGACAATTATAGTAAGAATAGTGATTTTCTACCTTGCCTTGTGCAAGTCTAAAGTAATCCAAGATTTTCTCTGCCACATTTTTTTCTCCTGAAGCAGGCCAGTAGTGAAAAGAAATCCTACTCACCAAGGGTGTGGTCTAAAAGGCTGTTTGTCCTCATTGTCCTCTCCTGTTTTTATTTGGTTCAGCTTGAGAACCCTTTATACTAAGAGACAGCAGATTGCCTTTTCCATATGTACAGTATACCTCACTATGATTATCTAGCACTCTGGCTCTTCCTTTGTCATTTACTTCTAGCCCAATTTTTGAAATATATGAAAAGATACTCTTTGAAATATCTGACATATGTTCTGTATCTATAATTGCATCACATTCAGCCTCTTGAACAAGGATCAGAAAAACAATATGAAGAAAACTTAACTAGGCATTTTGTGGCTACAGGTGTAAGTGTGAGCACTTTAGCCTTTATATTACTTTTTTCTCTCTATCCAGCTCTTTCTTCTCCTTCCTAATGTCCCTGCCTACCATCTTCTGTTTTTTTATTCTTTCTGTAGTGGATGACGTGAGTCAAAGCCCCCTTGACAGCTTTTTGTGAAGGCAGTGAGGTAGAAGATTTAATACCTGGGTGCAGGCAGACAGAGGGCAAAAAGACCATTTGGAACAAAGAAGAGTAGGCTTTTTTAGAGGGCTTAAAGGAGGCAAGCGACATTAGGTGAAAATGTCTGAACAAACATCAGTGGTTAAAGTTCTCAAAGTGTCTAGTGCCTTAGAGATCAAAGTTTGGTGCAAATGTATGGATGTTATCAAATCCAGGTGTCCTGAAGATTCTGTGTTTGCCAAGGGGAACAGCACCTGTGCTGTGCTAGGGTTTTCTGAGAACAGTGTAGCTGCTCACAAACAGGTTGGGTGCTGGGAAAGTCATGCCTGAGTTGAATCTGATATTCCTGTCTTTTTGTTATTATAAACAGAAAGAAAAAAGAAGAGAGAAAAAGGGAGAGGGTGTTGTTTCTCATAGCTGCTTCATGAGTGACACATGGCCTGAGTGGGCAACCTAGTGGGAAGGGAAACCTTGGAGAACTGTTTTGTATGGAGGGAGGAGAAGAGCAGCAGCTGCTGATTAGTGATTGTTTTGCTAAGGTCTTGTAAGAACTGTGACTGGAGTCTGAAAAGACCAGGCCCGAACAAGAGAAGGAGGATTATACAGACCAGTGGTCCTGCTAAGGGAAGGAACCCCAAGGCCCATTACCAGACATTAGTCCAATAGTTGGACACTGTCTAATTTCTGAGGCCCTTTCAACAAGCCTTTTAGCTGTATCTCATACTAACCCTGGCTGATTTGTGTAAAAACAGTATTCTTCTCTCTAGAACAGTAGCCACTGTTTTCAGCCTTTAGAGGTCTAGGCTTCTTTGGTTTTGGAGAATTACTGATGCCAGAGAATCAATTTAGGATTGAAAAGTAGCTATAGTCTTGGCTATTTTCTCAAGGCTTTGATACAGGTCTTGAGAGTAGGAGAGAAAGGTTGTTAGAGCAGCTATCCCTGCTTCCAATGTAGAGAGATTTCCCAGGCCAAAAAGGAGAAGAATTAATTGAATGGCCCGGCACTGTCAAACCTGGGCCTTTACTGTGACAGGCAGGCTCTGATTCCCTGGGGTTATGTCTATATTTAGTGTAAGATATACCAGTGTACAGGTCCTGGTCCAGTTAATGGTAAGGCATAAATAGGTGGAGGTCCCACAGAGGAAGAAAACACCTTGACTGGGTATACAAAATTGATTATGAGTGCCAAAAAGATATTTAAATTTTCTGACTTCTTTATCCCAAACACTTAATGTGCCCAACAGAACAGTGCCAGTAAGTGGTTGAAAAGGCCCTCTGGTTTCAGGAATTGGGGCTGTGGTTCAGTTTTTCCAGTGGAGGAAAAACCTTTTAGTGTCTATCATCGTCCAGTCGGAGGAACGATTGAAAGTGGGCCCAAGGAGGCAGTTAGAGTGGGTAGGAGTCTGAGCACAGGCGTTGCATGGGTGCATATCTGTGCATGATAGATGACAGCCATCACAGAACCAGCGTGTTTGTTCAGCAGTGGAGCGGTGATTGAATGGGGGCGGGTGTTTTCCTGTTTTTTTGGTGATTAACATGACCAGTGGAAGCTAACAAGGTTAATGTGAAATTACACTGGTAGGGAGAAAGGTGTCCAAGGAGTAACCTGGAAGACATATTGCACTGGGTGCAAAGAGGGGCTCAGAAAGTTAGGTCAGCTTTCATGGTTATTGGGTCATCTATAGGCTTATTTGTGTCTTTATAAGGAGTGAGATTTGTCAGGTAAGTTCGTAAAAGCTGGGCTGTTTGGGCTGATGTGTTGCCTCTTTGAATAGCATCCACAGGGGGAAAACTCCAAGAAGAAAAACAGGTCCATGTCTCCCAGAGGCCAGTATGTATAAATGGAGAGCCCTCTTATATGTGGGGATGGTAAGTGAGATTTGTGTTGGCCCATACCTGTGGTAGAACAGATATGGCCTCATACATGGCAGTAGTCATACAGACACAGAGCCAAAAGTCTTTAGTCACAGAGGGGTTAGGCTGGTTGACTAAGGAGTGGGTAAGCAGTACTGTTCTGTACAGATAGTTGGGCATTGGCAAGGAGACTGATGGAAGAGCATCTGTGGGAAATAGGAGGATTATACTAGCTAATGAGAATGTATACATAGGAAGCGATCCCATCTTGGAGAGAGTGGAGAGTAGGACCCACAAAAAGAGGCATAGTAGAAACAGGGTGTCTGAGGTCTGCCTTACGCATCATGGGCCTCTTCATATTAGTCACCAAACAGGAGGAAGGCAAGGATGAAAGAAAACAATGTGACCTCCTTGGGGGAGAAATCACACAGACTGCCCTGGTAAAGGGGATCTGTCCAGATGTAAAAAGACTGCAGAGTAGAAGTCTGAGAATGAAACCAGGTTAGATCTGCATAAACTGATTGAATAAAATAGGTGCAGTGACGGGATAGACAGTGACAGGGCATTTAGGTGTTTTCTGGAAGTCAGCCTGAGGGATGTGGCTGAGATTAATTGTGACTGACTTCCACGAGGAGGAGAGGTCAAGTGAATTGTGAGCAGGAAACAACTTTATCCTGGAGCAGTGAATCCACTGCTCAGGGTCTTTCAAACAGACAGCCACTGGAATGCTATAGATGACTGATTTGAGAGTCTTAAGTGTCCTCAATAATGAAGTACAGCTGTGCGTGTTTGCAGACGAACACCTGGAAAAGGGCCTTAATGTATGGGGCATTAATGATCAAGGATTCCTGAGAAGTGAGGATCCTCTCTCTTTGCCCATGTGGCAGCATGGTTGTGAAGTATGTGAAATTCCTTTTGGAATCTGTATAGTTGTTAACCTGTAAGCCTTTTGCTGGTGTAAGAGCATTGGTCAGAGCTCTCAATTCAGCCTGTTGAAAGGTGGTGGAGGAGGGAAGAGCTGCAGCTTCTATAACAGTCATGTGAGACAATTGCATATCCTGCTTTGGCCGGCAACATAGGAACTCCCATCAGTAAACCAAGTGTGATTAGGAGTAGGTAAGGGGAACGTGGAAATATGAGGAAAAGGTGAGGTTGTCAAGCAGATGAGGGACAGACAGTTGTGATGCCAGAAGGGACAGACTTCTGGCATCTCAGAAGGAGACAGAGTGGGTGTAAGATGAGAGACGGGATCAAAGTCAAGACCCAAGTCAACAGTTACTGGGGGAGTTTCTATAAAGAGTGCATATAACTGTAAGAGACGAGGAGTGGATAGAAGATGAGAGAGAGATGTGATGAGAATATTAGACCCTGCAGGTTATGAGAGGAGTGTAGCGTGGGTGGCACATGTCTAGTAATATTTAGAGCTTTTGTAAGCATTAAGGCTGCAGCAGCAGCCACTCAGGCGTAACAGTCAACCTAAGACAATGGAATCGAGTGGTTTGGACGGGAAAGCAACTGGGCATGGACTTGGCCCCTGGTCCACAACAGTGACCGTGCGACCACCATATTCTGTGTCATATATATGGAAAGGTTGAGTACAGTTTGATAAAGCCAAGGCTGGGGCTGCTTTTAGAGCTGCTTTTAGGGTCTGGAAGGAAGAGTGAGGAAAGTCCTTATGATCTAAAGGCTCAGCTGGATCCCCTTTCGTAAGCTTGTATAAGGGCTTGGTAAGGAAGACAAAGCCATAAATCCAGAGATGGAAGTATCCCCTCATCCTAGTCAAGGAGAGAAGTTGTCACTTCTGGTAGGGATTGAAATCTGAGAAATTAATCGGACATGATCAAGAGGAAGGGTTTGAGTACATTTGCGCAGAATAATGCCTAGATAGGTGACAGACAGAGAGGAGGTGTGGGCCTTATACAGAGACTTATGGTAGCCCTTTGTGCCTAACTGTTGTAAGAGTAGGAGGGTATCACTTCTGGAGGATTTGTAGGAGGGGCTGTGGAGAAGAGATCATTTACATACTATATGGGGTGGAAATTGGACAGGTGAAAGAAAAGCAAATCACGGGCAAGGGCCTGGCCGTAATTGCAGGGATTGTCTCTGAAATCTTGTGGGAGGACAGCCCAGGTCAGCTGTTGGGACTGGTGAGTGTCAGGTTCCATCTAAGTAAAGGATGGATCATGCTGGGTAAAGGCAAAGAGAGGCTGGGAGGAAGGATGTAAAGGAATGGTGAAGACAGCATCGTTCAAATCCAGGGCTGAGTAATGAGGGGTTTAGAAGATAAAAGGGATATGGGTTAGGCACCACAGGATGGATAGGAAGAACTATCTGGTTGATAGTGCAGAGGTCCTGCACCAATCTGTATGTGCCATCTGCTTTCTAAGTGGGGAGAATGGGAGTGTTACTTATAGCGAGAGTTGAGACAGTGTTGGATCAGGTGAGAGATAATTGGTTTTAGTCTCTTCAGAGCCGAGTTAGGGACAGGGTATTGGTGCTGGGAGGGATAGGGATGATCTGTCTTTAATGGAATAGTGATAGGTGTTTGATTGAGAGCCAGGGAAAGGGAGGAGGTATCCCAGACCATAGAGTTCACATCTGGGGAGGCAGTGTGGGCTTTGGGTGAGGCTGGAGACAGAGAGAAGAGAGCAGTGAGGAAAGTGAGATGAACACCAGGCATGGTCAGAGTGGCAGACAGTTTGGCTAGGATTTCTTGTCAGAGAAGGTGAACAGGGCAGGTAGGAACAGTCAGAAGAGTGGGAAAAAAATTATTCACTTAATTGACACCAAATTGAGGGAGCTTTAAAAGGCCTGAGACTTTGCCATCAGTACTCAGAAGTTGAGGCCAAGGAGACTGGTCCTTGGAAAAAAAGGTGGAATGAGTTGCCCCAGTGTCAATCACAGAAGATATGGACTTACCCTCCACTGCAAGAGTTACCTAAAGCTCAGTGTCTGAGATGGTCCAGGGGCCCTCTGGAGCTTCTGGGCAGTGTCAGTCATCTATCGCCCATTCGAGAAAGTCTGAGAGAGAGAGAGCTGGCCGGGTGTCTGGATAGCTGACTCCAGGGGTGAAGCCAGCACCAGGCACTCCAACTTCCAGTGAGGTTGCCCACAGGTGAGGCACAGCTTTGAAGAAATCCTGGGCTGCATGCATTCCTTAGCCCACTGGCCAGCCTAGCAGCATTTGAAGCATGGCCCTGAAAGTATACCCCTGGGTTGGGGAGCTCTGGTGGCACCCTTGGTGACTGACTAGGACTTTAGTCCAGCCTGCCCCAATGGATTTCTTACAGCAGAGGCAAACAGCTGGAACTCAGGTGCTGTTTGTAGGCAACTTCATCCCTATTATTGAAAACACTGAATGCCAAGTTTACTAACTCTTGCTGTGGAGATTGAGGGCCTGCTTCCACTTTCTGTAACTTCCAAATATGTGGAGTAGACCAGGTAATAAAATACATCATTAACATCAGTTGGCCTTCTAGGCTTTTTGGGTTTAGGGTTGTATAATGTCTGAGAGCAGCAGCCAAGTAGGACATAAACTGGGCCAGATTTTCATCTTTTGTCTGGGTGGTTTCCTTAAGCCTGTCATAATTGACTGCCCTTTGTGCTGCCTTGCAGGGCCCTTCAACTAAGCAGGTAATCATATAGTTACAGCTCCTTTGAGCAGGGGATTGCCTGTGCTCCTCTAGCTGGTTAAAGTCCCCGTTCTGTTGACCTGGATCATGGCCATAGCTCCTCCTGACAGTTAGGTTCAAGGCACCTGGGGTCATCCATGGTGGCCTGGGCCAGGGTCCAAACGCATTCCCATTCATTGGGTGACAGGATAGAGGAAAGAAGGATATTTAGGTCATCTCACATGAGGTTGGAAGATGGGGTAAGGTATTAAAATTCTTTGATATATTTGATAGGGTTAGTAAGAAAGGCACCTAATGCTGACTAATCCGAGATAAATCAGACCAGGAAAAGGGAACATGAGCCTGAACAATTCCTTCGTCTCCTGCCACCTGCCAAAGTCGAAATTGAGGAGCAGGGGGTGAGGAAGGGGCACCGAACTGGAGTGTGGATTGAGTATGGGCTGGAATTGGATGAGATATAGTGGAAGGAGGGAGTTTTGACTCAGAAGAAAGCACCAGATAGATAGATGGGGCAGGTTGCAGATCAGCTGGTGGCTTTTCTGGAAGAAGTGACACAGCTGTGCCAGCTGTGGTTGGAAGTTCCACCCGAGAAGCAGGGGCAGGAAAGTTGTCCAGCTGGGGAAGGGAGGATGCAAGGGCAAAGTGAGATCAGCAGGGTCCTTTGCCAGGGAGGAATTGGCATGCAAAGGAAGTGGAGGGGATGCAGATAGAAGAAAAAGGAGGAGAATTTGAAGAACACAGAGCAGGGAAACTACAAAATGTAAGGAAGGCCTGATAAGCCACTTCAGACCACTTCTTTAGCCTACCAGCAGTAATCATCCAGGTCTCCTAAAGTGGAAACATTAAACATACCATGGACAGGCCACTGAGACCCGTTGTCCAGCTGGTAGTGTGGTCATGCCATATTACAGAAAAATATCAGCTGCTTGGATTTCCAATCAGGATAGAGGCAGAGAGATTTGAGATTTTGCAGGAGTTAGGCCAGGGGCTATGAAAGGGGAAATGGAAGATGGAAAGTTCCCCATTGGAGTACAGAGAGAGTGGCAGGATCTTGGTGGACATCTCCAGTGGACCCAAAGCCTTAAAATGTGAGTGAATGACCAAGGAGGACTACTGTTGGTCAGACGCCAAAGGGAAACAGTCTTCCCAGGGGTACTTTTTGAGACCAGCGCTGGAGTTTAAAAAGCACAAAAAGCAAGGCCAACCTCTGTGACTTTATGGGAGAAGATAAAGGGCAGGTGGCAGGGAAGAAAGAGGAAGAGAGATGGGGGGCCTTACCCAATCTGAAACATCCAATGAGATCTGGCACGGCAAAAGCAGAGGTCGCTGTAAAAGCCGAGGTTTGAAGAACTGATGTTACTGAGTGGTCTCAGCCAAGGAGAAAGCAGTTCAGGAGAGGGCGTGGGTCCCCGCAGGCAGGCATGCTCTCCCGGGCTTCAGCACCAGATGTAACAGACGAATCAAGGCAAAGACCACTAAACAGGCTCTTGTGAAGGCAACGAGGCCTAAGAGTTAATACCTGAGTACAGGCAGACTGAGGGCAAAAAGACCATTTGCCCAGAACAAAGAAAAGTGGGCTTTTTAATAGGGCTTGAAAGGAGGCAAGGGACATTAACCGAGAAGAGAATAGACATCAGTGGTCAGAGTTTTCAGAATGTCTGGTGCCCCAGTGGTCCAAGTCCTCAGAGTGTCTAGTGCAAATGTACGGATGTTATTAAATGTCCTGGCACCTGGAAGATTCCATGCACTGCCTTTTCTTTTATGATATCCTGTGTTTCCTGAGGGCAACAGCGCCTGTGCCAAGCTGGGTTTGTCTGAGCGCAATGCGGCTGCTGAGGAACAGGCTGGGCGCTGGGAGAGTCATGGCTGAGTTGAGCCTGACACTCCTTTCCTTTCTTCATCCTTCTTTCCTTCCTCTATCTCTCTTCCTTCTACTCTGTCCTTTCCTGTTTCTTTTTAATTCCATCTCACTTCCATGTCTACTCCCACCCTCTCCTCCTTTTTCTTCTCTCCCCAATCTCTCCTTCTTTACTACCTTTTTGACTCAGAATTAGTTATACTGGGAATAGCACTCCAAATATTTTTAACATTTATCATCCATTAGGTAATGTCTTCTGCCCACCTTACTAATATCTAATTTGTATGTAATTTGATTCATTCTTTTAAAAATACATATTACCCTGCTTGATTTACAGTGTTTTCTTCAGCTTCTAAAGAAACTGCCTGTTTTATCTTTTTTCACTTTTGCCAAGCCTTATGAAGTGCTCATGTACTGTCCACTCTACAGATTTTGATATTTTGTCCATTTTATAGAAGTGGATATTTGAACACTGTATCCAGGTTTTTATTTATTTATTTATGTTTGTTTTCTGGTACTGGGAATCGAACTCACTACCTCGTGCTTGCCAGGCAGGCGCTGTGCCGCTGAGCTAAATCCTCAGCCCCCTGTATCCAGGTTTTTTTGACTTGACATTTCTCAATTAATCCATGGTCTTAGGAATCAGAACCTCAGTCCTGTTTTATAGATAAAAATATACTTTTTCATGGGTAGCTTACATTTTTAGGTATTCATCAATTAATGGACATTTCAATTATTTCTACCTTTTGGCTTGGATTTTAAGAATACTAAGAAGTAAACATTCATATTTTTGTGGACTTATGTCTTTTCTATATATATTTAGGGTATTTAGATTGTTTTATTCAAAACTCACGACACGTGAAATCTGCAGATTTACTAAGAGATAAACTTTATCTGAATGACTATGCAGAGTTAGGGAACTTAGGAGGAAATTAGGAGGAGATTAATTTGCTTTCTGGTGTCTTCCTATTGGATCCTGAAATAGGAAGAGGGAGCGGTAGAATACACTCATAAACTCAGTCTCTCACCATGGGATGTGCTGTGATTTCAGGACTTTTCACCAGAAAGGCCATCGCCAGGTATAATTATTCCACCTTGTCCTAAAACTTTGAGCCAAAATAAATTCTTTTTTTTTTGAATCTGAAGTATTTTATTCAGAAACCACAGTGGACTGAGAAAACAACTGTATATCTCATTATTACAGAAACTGGCAGTCACTGTATTACAGTGTGACTGCCCATTTTATATTTTCAGTAACTGATTTTGAGTTTTCTCCATATCCTTACCAACAGTCATTACTGTCCTCTTGAATACAGTCTTAGTGGCATTTTATTGTGGTATAACAAAGCTTTTGATGATGACTAGTGACAAACATGTTTGTAAAAACTTCAGATGCATGAGTTCTTTCTTTCTAAGAAAGAGAATTTTTTTCTTCCATTTTTAAGATGAGGAAACAGACATGATGTGATATTGGTTCACTATCTTTTCTTTCTTATTTAGAAAGAAAATGGTAAGCGTAGAAAGTTACCTGTCATTAAATTTGAGTTCAGTGAGAATCAGAAACGTACTTTTCTTTAGATGATTGATTAAAGATTACAGTGTATTTCAGGATAGTGGGAGGACATTAATGGAAAGAAGAGAAAAATTTGGTTTGGCATCAGTGAAATTAATTTACTACTGCAAATTTTCTGTTGTTAGAATAGGAGGGAAAAACACCAGTATGAGACAATGACCAGAGCCTTGGTCAATGTGCATTACTGGCTATCTTGTTGCAGTAAGCCAAAGTAACCTCTATTCTTTATTATTTACTGAATTTGAACAATTTTGTTTAGGAAACGAAATAGATTATGCATAAAACTTTTGTTAGTAGATGCATAAATATGCAGAAAATTTCATATTTTATTATTAGCATGTTTATCCTCTTAAAAATTGTATTCAGAACTTGAAATGTACCTTGGCTGGAGATTGCTTTTCTAGAATATGCAAGGATCTGTATGAAAACACAGTACTACAAAATATTAAAGAAAAAATAATTGAAGAGAAATTGGACTGTGCTAAAATTGGAATCTAGATGACTTATCTGTATTCTCATATCCATTGAGGAATTATTTTCAATAGCCAAGGTAGCAAAACAGCATAAATCTACTTCAGTGGTTCTATTTGTGACTTTTCACTTACTGTGAAAAATGACTCATATAACTTAGTATATGTGCTGCCAAAGCAAGCACTGTCTCACATAATTTAAGAGGAATAAAGATTTACTTTGGGTAGTTCCATAAGTTTCAGTCTTTGGTCAACCTGATTTATTGCTGATAGTCCTGTAGCAAGACAGAAAAATAATTACAGAAGTACATGGTGAAGGAAAATTGTTCAATCTTATTTCATCCAGGAAGGAGAGTGTGAGAATGAGAGAGACAAAGGTTTAAAGAGGAATGCCACATACCATTCTAGAGCATAATCTCACTGGCCTTCTTCCTCCATTACATCAATAAATTAATCTACTAAAGGGGTAGGAATCTGCATTATACACTTAAACTCAATTAGTAGTACAATTATCTTAGCTTTCTTGTGTATATATATAAATATTTTTTCCTTCCTTTCTTTCTTTTCTCCTTTCCCCCAGCCCAGCAGTTTCTTTCCCTTTCACAATATGCATTGTACCTTTCAGATTTTATTTACGTGTTTTTACACTAGGGAGACAATATGATGTTTACACATGTGGGTCTAATTTATTTCACTTATGAGTATGGTCTCTAGTTGCATCTGTTTACCTGTAAAAGCCTTGAGTATATCTCTTTTTATAGCTGAGTAGTACCCTATCATATGAAGATATCACATCTTTTTTATCCATTTTTCAGTTGATGGGCATTTGGGTTGTTTCCAAGGTTTAGCTATGACAAATTGTGCTGCTATAAACATGGGTGCACATATATTGCTGTGCTATGGTAATTTCAGTTCTTCTGAAAAAATACCCAGGAGGGAAATAGTTGGGTTGAATGGGATCTCTAATCCTAGTTTTATGAAGAATCTCCACTCTGATTTCCACTGTGGTTGTACCAGTCTACATTCCCACTAGCCTGGAGAAGGGTTCCTTTTTCCCCACAGCCCCTCCAGCATTTGTTATTGGTTGATTTTTTTGATAATAGCCATATTTTATGGGGTGAGATGGAATCTTAGTGTTGTTTTAACTTGTATTTTTTGAATGACTAATGATGTTCAACATGTTTTCTTATATTTATTTGTCATTTGTATTTCTTCATCTGAGAAGTGTATATTCATCTCAGATGCCCATTTTTGGATTGGGTCTTTAAATTGGGGGGGGGGGCTGATTTTTTTAATTCTTATGTGTTCTAGATAGAAGTTCTTTGTCTGAGGGACAATTGACTAAATTTTTTTCCCAGTTTGTGGGTTTTCTTTTTACTCTATTGGTGACTTCTTTAGAGGTGCAAAAACTTTTCAATAAGATGAGATCCCAATTGTTGATTCTTTGAAGCATTTCCCACGTACTTTGCTTTTTGTTCACAAACTCTCTGCCTATTCCTATGTTTTCAAGATTTCTACCTACTTTCTCCTCCAATAGATTTAGTGTTTCTGTTTTAATATTTAGCTCTTCAATCCATTTTGACTTTAATGTAGTGCACAGGGTCTACATTTAGTCTTTGGCATGTGGAGAGCAAATTTTTCCAGCACCATTTATTAAAGAGGCTATCTTTCTTCCAATGAACATGTTTGGCCCCTTTGTCAAAGATAAGGTGACTGAGTGTGTTTGTAGTTATATCTGTATCTTCTAATCTGTTCCATTGATCTTCAGGTCTGTTTTTGTGCCAGTACCATGCTGATTTTATCACAGTAGCTTTGTAATATAATTTCAAGTCAGGAATTGTGCTGCCTCCTACTTTTCCTTTGTTTCCTGGGATTGCTTTTGCTATTCTAGGCCTCTTCTGATTCCAGATGAACTTTAGGAATGTTTTCTCTAGATCTGTGAGGTATACTAATGGAAGTTTAATTGGGATTGCACTGAATCTGTACAACAATTTTGGTAGTATGGCCATTTTCACAGTGTTGGTTCTTCCTATGTATGAGGAAGGAATATCTTTCTCTCAATAAGTTTGTGTACAAGAACGCTTTTTATTTTTGAGTCTTGACTTTGTATCCAGTCATACAACTGAATTTGGTTATTAACTCTAGGAATCTTTCAGTGGATTTTTTGGGGTCATCCATAAAGAGTATCATGTCATCTGAGAATAATGATCATTTCACTTCTTCCTTTCCTATCCTTATTCCTTTTATTTCTCCCTCTTGCCTAATTGCTCTAGCTAATATTTCCAGAACTATATTGAATAGGAGTGGTGACCATGGACATCCTTGTCTTGTTCCTGATTTTAAAGTGAAAGCTTTCAATTTTTGACCATTTAGTATGATGTTTGGCTTTGATCAGCTTGAGGTAAAGGCCATGTATTCCTATTTTCTGTAGGGTTTTTGTCATGAATGAGTGTTGGACTTTATTGAAGGCTTTTTGGCCTCTATTATAGAGATGATGATGTGGTTTTTGTCTTTGACTCTATTGACATGGTGTATTACATTAATTGACTTGTATATATTGAACCATCCCTGCATTCCTGGAATGAATCCCACTTGGTCATGGTGTATAATCTTCTTGATGATTTGTTGTATTCTCTTTGCTAGTATTTTATTGAGAATATTTGCATCTGTATTCATTAGGAGGTTGGCCTGTAGTTCTGCTTTTTGTTTTTGTTTTTTTTTTGTTTTTTTTCTGGTACTGGGAACCGAACTCACGACCTTGCGCTTGCCAGGCAGGTGCTGTGCCGCTGAGCTAAATCCCCAGCCCTTAGTTCTGCTTTTTGGTCGAGTCTTTCTCTGGTTTTGGTATCAGAATATTACTTGCCTCCAGGAATGAACTGGGGAGAATTGCTTTCAATTTCATTAAAGAGTTTGAGAAGAATTGGTGGTAAATCTTCTGTAAATTTCTTGTAGAATTCAGCTGTGAATCCATCAGGACTTGGGCTTTTCTTCATTGGCAAGTTTTTCTTCATTGGCAAGTTTTTTATTACATTCTCAACTTCACTGGCTGATATGGAGTTATTCAGGATTTTTATATCTGCTTCATTCAGCTTTGGTAATTTGTATGTATCTAGAAATCTGTCCATTTCCTTTGTGTTTTCCATCCTATGAGAGTAAAGATTTTCAAAGTAGGTATTGGTGATTTTCTGAAATTCTTCACGATCCGTAGTGATTTCATCCCTTTTATTTCTTATTGCATGTATTTCAGTTTTTTCTTTCCTTTTTTTGATAAGGTTGGCTAGGAGTTTATTTATTTTATTTATTCTTTCAAAGAACCAGCTCTTCGATTTATTCTTTGTATTGTTTTTGTAGTCTCCATTGCTGGTCAGGGAGGCACAGCAACGACTCACCAGTGTTCCTGAAAATGTCCAGGCTTCAGCCCAGCACACACAGACACACTCTCTTGTTCCTGATTTTAAATTGAAAGCTTTCAGTTTTTGTCTAGTGTGATGTTGGCTATTGATGTGTTATAGTTGGCTTTAATCAGATTGAGATAAACATCATCTATTCTACTTTTCTGTAGGGTTCATATCATGAATGACTGTTGGACTTGATCAGAAGCTTTTTCTGCATCTATTGAGATGATCATGTGATTTTTGTCTTTGGCTCTGTTGATATGGTGTATTACATTTAGTGATTTGCATATATTGAATCATCCCTGCCTTCCTGGGATGAATCCCAGTTGGTCATGGTGTTTAGTCTTCTTCATGATTTGCAGCATTCAATTTGCTAGTATTTTATTGCAAGGTTTTGCATCTATGTTCACTAGGGAGACTGGCCTGTAGTTCTCTTTTTTGGCTGAGTCTTTCTCTGGTGTTGGTGTCAGAGCAATACTTGCCTCCAGGAATTGCTTCCCTTTGTACATCATTAAAGAGTTTGAGAAGAATTGGCATTAAATCTTTTCTAAATTTCTTATAGAATTTAGCTGTGTATCCATCAGGACTTGGGCATCTATTTGTTGGTAAGTTTTTAATTTTGTTTTCAGTTTCATTGACTGATACTGGGTTATTGAGGATTCTTTTGTCTTCTTGATTTAGCTTTGGTAATTCATATGTATCTAAGAATCTGTCCATTTTTTGTGTGTGTTTTCCATCCTATGAGAGTAAAGATATTTGAAATAAGGATTGATGTTCTGCTTAATTTCTAAAGGATCTATAGTGATTTCACCCTTTTCATTCCTTACTGCGTGGATTGAATTTTTTCTTCTTTTTTTGATAAGGTGAGCTAGCTGTATATCAATTTTATTTATTCTTTCAGAGAACCAACTCTTCAATTCATTAATTCTTTGTATCGTTTTCTTAGTCTTAATTGCACTAATTTCTGCTCTGATCTTTATAATTTCCTCCCTTCTGTGGGCTTTGGGCTTGGCTTGCTCTTCTTTTTCCAGAAGCTTGAAGTGAAGCATAAGGTTGTTTATTTGTGCTTGCTCTGTTTTCCTAATGTGAGAATTCACAGCTATAAATTTCCCTCTGAGGACGACAGGTTCTGGTAAGTTGTATCTCCATTTTTGTTTGATTGTAATTATTGTTTAATTTCTTCTTTAATTTCATCTGTGACCCATTGGTTGTTCAGGAGAATGTTATTTAATTCCCATGTGTTTATGGAGTTTTTGGGATTTCTTTTGTCAATAATTTACAATTCCATTACACTATGGTACAATAACATGCATGGGATAATTTGAATTCCTTTGCATTTACTTAAGCATGTTCTATGGGCTACTTTATAGAACATCCCATGTGCAGCTAAGAATATATATTCTGATGTTGTTGGGTGGAACACTGTAAAGGTCTACAAAGTCCATTTGTTCACAAGTTTAGTTCTGTTCTTTCCTGATTTTTTTTGTCTAGTTGATCTGTCTCTTTGTGACAATGTGGTATTATTGCTTATTTGACAATGTGGTGTTATTGCTTATTTGATTTTTCATGTCTGTTAAGATTTGTCTGATATAGTTGGGTGCTCCTGCATTTGTTGCATATATATTTATGATTGTTGTTTCTGGTTTTTTTTTTTTTTTTGGAGACGGGGTCTTGCTATGCAGTTCAGGCTGACCTTGAGCTCATTTGTAGCCCAGGCTGGCCTCAAACTCACAGTGATCCTCCTGCCTCAGCCTCCCAAGTGCTGGGATTATAGGCCTGCCCTACCACACCTGGCTTGATTGTTGTTTTTTACTCTTGCAGGTTTCCTCTAACAAGTATGCAGTGACCTTCTTTATCTCTTTTGCTCATTCTTGATTTCAGTTTCACATTATCTGCAACCAGTGTTACAACCCCCGCTTTTCTCTGGGTTTCTGTTGCATGGAGTATTGTTTTCCATCCTTTCACTTTCAGTCTGTGAACTTCCTTTTGAATTAAATGTGTTTCTTCTATACAGCATATTGTTGGATTTTGTTTCTTGACTCACTCTGCCAGTCTGTTTCTTTTCATTGGTCAATTGAGGCCATTTACATTAAGCGTTATAAGTGATATGATCTCCCTTTGGTGAGGGACAGCAAGTGTTCTTCTCTGTGTGTGCAATTTACTTCACTGTGATTCTCAAGCACTCTGTTCTTTGTCATCTACTTCTATCCTAATTTTTTTTTTTTCATTTTTTGAGACAGGGTCTTGCTATGTAGTTCAGGCTGGCCTTGAACTCACTATTAGTCCAGTGTCTTAGAAACTCTTGAGTCATAATGCGTAAATATGGCCCAATAATGTGGTATTTTATATGTATTATCCTAGTTCCTGTGCAGTGACAGGCCATTGAGAAATAACCAGAACAAGTAAGCAGCTAGTAAACACCTAAAATTTCATCATATGTCCACTAACAAAGATTCAACAGATAATCTCAATTGAATAATGGGATTCAGCATCAGGAAGATTCAAGCTTAAGGCAGCTACACTTTCTGGTTGTTTTTTTTTTTTTTTTTCCTGGTACCGGGATGCACTTTCTGAAAGGGAGAGGAACTTCTAAAATGCTTGAGATTAATTATAGAAATGGGGGCTGGGGATTTA
Source organism: Chinchilla lanigera (assembly GCF_000276665.1). NCBI lineage: Eukaryota > Metazoa > Chordata > Mammalia > Rodentia > Chinchillidae > Chinchilla > Chinchilla lanigera. Next base: position 172,280 of record NW_004955607.1, read on the forward strand.
GCTCAGTGGCAAAAGCGCTTGCCTGGCAAGCGCAAGGTCTTGAGTTCAGTTCCTGGTACCGGAGAAAAAAAAAAAAAAAAAAAAAAAAAAAATTATAGAAATGACTAGATAGGTCAGTTGAGGTATGAGAATCAAGACATTGTTTTAGAAAGATAAACAGCATGGAAATCATTAGGCACCAAGCTCCTTGTCTGTGTTCTACTGGAATGATGAGGGAACCTCCAGTGCACAGGAAAATGTGGACAATTCACATTTGATTTATTTTTTTCCATAAATTTTGTCATATAAAGTGAGTTTTTGCATCTGTGTTTCTCATAGCAAAAGATTGCTTTGATACTTTAAATTATTGTATAGTAGGGAGAGCTGTTAACCATGACAACTACAGAATATTGGAAAGCAAGTGCAGATGGTGTTGGGAGTTTGTTTTTTTTTCTGAGATTTTGAATTGGATTTTTGTAATGCATTTACTGGAAAATGTTTTGCATGCAAAGATTTGCTGAAATGAGACTATAATTTGTACATCTGAAGAATATTTGTAAAGTGCAAGCTTAAAGAAAGACTCATTTAGGATTTTGTGATTATTAATTGTCATATGCTCATTGATGTGCTGGAACCACCTAGTAGGTTAGTAAAGCTCTGTGTCTGCCTATGGATGATTGGCATGTAGGCCACAAACTAAGGAGGGAAGGCCACCATCGGTTGGCACCATTAAGTTTGTATCCTAGATGAAATAAAAAGAGAAAAAGTCTGTCTCCTCATTTTTTATGTGGAGGAATATTGGTATTTGTCATTGCATTTGGATGTTGATCCCCAATTTCTTCAGGTTTCTAGCATCATTTCTTCTGCCTTTCAAAGGATATTCTTGAAGCGGGAGAGTCTGAGAAGGAGCCAGACATCAGATACAATCTCTTAGGTTGGGCCTCTGTGCCTCATTCGGACATGTGCTTTGCTAATATCCTAAGCATCTGTCAAACCAATAAGTTTGATCATAGTTCTAACCATCACAGGACTCCAGATGAGAACTTTACTGTGATGAATGCTTTTAGTATTCGATTGATACTGCATTGGATCTATACATCAGTTTGGGGAGTATGGCCATTTCAGCAGTATTGGTTTTGCCTACCTAAGAGCAGGGGTATCTTTCCATTTTCTGATGTTTTCAGACTCCTTTTTCAGAATACTATAGTTTTTGCTGTAAGGGTCTTTCATTTCCTTGGTTAGGTTAATTCCTAGATTTTTTTTTTTATGCTATTGTGAATGGTATTGTTTCCCTAATTTCGTTCTCATTGATTTCATTACAATTGATTTTTATGCATTAATTTTGTATCTTCCTACATTTTTTTGTTTGTTTGTTTGTTTTTTCCAGTACTGGGAATTGAACTCACGACCTCACGCTTGCCAGGCAGGCGCTGTACTGCTGAGCTAAATCCCCAGCCCCATAGAATTTTTTTTTGTTGTTGTTGTTTTTCCCCTGGTACTGGGAATTGAACTCACAACCTTGTGCTTGCCAGACAGGCTCTGTGCCCGCTAAATCTCCAGCCCCCTTCCTACATTGTTGAAATTGGTTGTTCTGAGTTATATTTTGAAATTCATTATGTCTCCCATGTAGAGTATCAGGTCATCTGAAGATAATTATAATTTAACTTCCTACTTTCTTATATATATCTCCTTTATTTCTTTCTCTTGCCCAATTTCTGTAGCTAATGTTTTAAGTGCTTTGTTGAACAGAGGTGGTGAGAATGGGCATCCTTTTCTTATTCCTGATTTTAGAAGAGAAGCTTTCAGTTTTTCACGATTTAATATGATGTTGGCCATTGGTTTATAATAAACAGCTTTCATAAGATTTAGGTAAGATCCTATACCTGTTTATTTCAAAGTTTTTATCATGAAGTGGTATTGGATTTTGTCAAAAGCCTTTTCTGTATCAATTGATATTGTCATGTGGTTTTTATCTTTGCTTCTGTTTATGTGGTATATTACATTTATCTGTGTATGTTGAACCATCCCTGGAACTCTAGAATGAAACCTATGTGGTAATGAAGTATGATCCTTTTGATTATTTGTTGCATTGTTTGACAATGTCTTGCTAAGGAATTGTGCATCTCTGTTCATTGAGATCAGCCTGCAACTTTCCTTGTTAGTTGGATCTGTGGTTTTGGGATCAGAATGATGCTGGCTTCCAGAAATGAATTTGAAAACACTTCTTCCCTTTCAATTTCATTGAAGATTTTGAAGAACATTGGTCACTGATAGTCCTTAAAGTCTCTACAGAATTCAGCTGTGAATCAATCAGGTCCTGTACTTTCTCAATACCCCACTATCACAGAAAAAGATGAACTGAACAAAGTATCAGTATCAAAGCTGAAGTATATCTTTGAAGAAATCAAATTTAATAGATGTCTACAGAGTGTTCTACTCTACTACAATACAGTGTACATTCTTCCCTAAAACACATATTGAACTTTCTCCAAAATATCATATACTAGTCCACAAAGACTGCTTAAAAATATAAAAGATTCAAAGTCACCCTATATTTACTCTCAGGCCATGGTGCAATGAAAATAGAAGTCAACATTGGGGGGAAAAAAAAAAACAAATTTAGTAGAACTTGGAAACTTAATAGCATACTCCTGCACACCCAATGGGTCACAAAAGAAATCAAGGAAGAAATTAAATATTTTCTAGAATTAAATGTGTTTAATCTGTACAACACATTGGATACTGTGGTACACGGTGAAAGCAGACCAAGGCAGGAAGTTCATTGTAGTCAACGTTTACATTATGAAAACAGTGAGCTCAATTAAATAACCTAATGGGAAACCTCATGATATATGAGAAACAAGAAGTCATACCCACATCAAGATCAAGGAGAGAAATCATAAAGATCAGAGAGAAAATGAATGAAATTGAGACCAAAAAATACAAAAAATCAATAAATTGAAGAGCTGGTTCTTTTTAAAAATATGTAAAATAGAGAACCCCTTAGCAAAAATTACTAAAAGGAAGAGAGAAAAGACTCATATCAAAACAACTACAAATGAAAAGATGAAATTACAACAGTAGAAATCCAGAAGATAGTTGGTATCTACTATGAAAAATTATATTCAAACAATTTGGAAAACTCTGAGGAAATGGGCAGATTCCTAGACTTTTACAAATTACCAAAACTAAACCAAGAAAACCTAAAAATATTAAAAATCCCGTAACAAGCAAGGAAATTGAGGCAATAATAAAAGACAATGTTTTCTGTTGGACAATTGCTTAGTATTCTGCAAACAGCTATACAGGAAGTTTGTATCACATGGAGTAGTTTCCATTTAGTCAACTCTTTCTGGTTGTCACAATTGGAACAGATACCTTTACATGATGAGCTGTGCTTGAACCTTTTTTACAAGATGCTTTAGATCTGCAGTGCACTTAGCAATTGTCTTCTTTTCCTGCTGTGCATAACTCCTGTACACCACTTGCTTCTCCACCTATTTCATCATGTGTTCGTGTTCTGATGCATCATATTCTGCACGGAGATCTGATAGTTCAGGCAATTCTTCATCTCCATATATATAAGTAATCTCTAAGGTGACAGCATATTTCTATGGACAAAAAGTTAGTGACCCTTCTAAACCAGTGGCTGCTGAGACTTTTTCATTTGAATTTCATCCTGTATTTGCTTCCTGTAAGCTTTCTTTACCTTTTCTGGTTAGGCAATTTTTTGCTCATTGAATTTAACAAATTCTCCAAAAGAGATACATTTTTAAAAATTACAAAGACAAGTAGCCTTACTACAGATGTGATAGAAAAGGTATCTAAGGGTAATCACATATGTTTCTTTGGACATAAAATACAAGATAAATCTAGTTTCAAGCACACAGGTTCCTGTTATTCTGGTTTTAAGATAAAGAACTAGAAAAATTCCTCAGAAATCAGCTCAAGGTAAATTCCCACCATATTCAGGAAGATGGGAGGAACAAGTCTTGCCTGCCTTCTGTTAAAGGTCCTTATTGCCTGCACCATCCTTAGTTCTAGGAAGGCTATGTCCTTCAGACAGGGGGCCACTCTAATGTCAGCAGAAAGTACCACCTGGGACAGCATGGTCAACATATAGAAGGCAGCAGCAGTCTTATTATCCCAGTGACTGGAGGGTGACAGAAGCTGACTGAGACTCTTGGCAGGGGGCTTGGTGTTCTATCTTAATTTCATTGCCTTTCATTTTTCTTCCTTGTGTTTTTTCTGTACCCATTGATAGTATTTAGGATTTTTGTTCTTTAGATTTTATTGTATTGGGTGATGTTATTTAATTATTTAGTAATGTCTTTGGCATACTTATAATAATTTCATCTGGGTTGTGGTTTGTAATCTATGTGAAAATTGAACAGTAAAATTTGCTATTACTTTTAACACTGAGGGGTTTTCATTTTTATTTTGTTATTCTGTCATTTTCTGAAGATTTTCTCTTCTAATGTTTATACTAATTGTTTTTCATTTCTTTTGAAGTCACTGAAACAATAATAAGATGTACATTCATTTTCTTAATTATTGAAATCCTTAATATTTAAACAAGCTTTTCATTTGACATGTGCCGTTTAAAATATTTAAATTTAATCTCTAATTTTTAGGAGTATTCTAAGTATGTTTCTATTGTTGGTTTCTAGTTTCATTCCAATATGGAGGCCTTCCTTTGCATGATTGCCATTTCTTTGGATATGTTAAGGTCTTTATTGTTGCTCTGGACATAGTCTACATGGGTGAATATTACTTAAGAAAATTCTGTTACTCTACAGTTGTATTAGTGTCTTATGTGCTCCATCTGTGAACTGTGCTTAGAGACACTGCATAAATTTAATATGCTAGATAACCTGAACTCCTATTCTTCTGTGGCTTTAGTAATGTGTTAAAATCTATCATCAGAATTGCTATCTGTGATAATGTGCACATGAATGGAGGTAAGGGTTTGATGACCAAGACATGGAGTTAATATCTGAGGGATTCAACTTTAATTGAACTTTTTCTGAGTAAAGTTGAGATGTTCCTGCTGTGAGTCTTTCTGAAAATACTGTATATTTGTGATTTAGGAGGCAGTGACCTTTGAGGATGTGATAGTGACCTTCACCATAGAGGAGTGGGTTTTGCTGAATCCATCCCAAAAGAAGCTCTACAGAGATGTAATGTGGGAAACCTTTAGGAACATGGTGGCTATAGGTATGGATGACATCATTTTCTAATTTATACATTCAGAGAAAATTCCCCCCCCCACTGGTGCAGTTGCATTAATTAGAATGTGAAAACATTTTGATGAATATCTAAACATGGTCACTTTATACCATGAATCTAACTGGAATCTATAATTTTATGTAATATATTGATTCATTTTACATCTATATCTACAATTTAGGAAGAAACTGGGTGAACCAGCAAATTAAAGAAGAGTACAAAAATTTTTGGAGAAATCTAAGGTAAGTGGTACTTAGAAAACAAAGGAAAGTTCCTCAAGATTCAGAGTGCTAGTAGAAATATTAAAACCAAGCAAACTGTACAAATGACACCATGTTCAAATTTATATAATTCCACAAACATTCTGCAAATGTGTTTAGTTTGAGTATCTACAATCTGATATTTGAATATCTGAAATTTTCCAGTTTTGGAAACTCAGGTATATTGATTTATACAACAAATGATATTATCTGATATATTAGTGTATAAAAATGTTCTTCTATGATCAACATCATGCAAATGTATGAAATTGCATTTAGACATTAGGTATATGCATATATGAAATGAATAAATTTTGTGCTTTGATAGGTACCTGGCTTCAGGGTATCTAATTATGTATACATGTGAATATAAACATTCAGTATATATAGAATTGCTAACCTTGTAGCAGTAAAGTCATTCTCCTACATCATTGGTGGGAATGTAAGGTATACTCATTTTGAAAATCAATATGTAGATGTCTCAAAAAGTAAAAATAGAAATTCCATTTGATACAGTTATCCATCTCCTGAGTATATTCTCAATCGAGTTAAAATTATAGTGATAAATGCATACACATGATGAAAGCAGCATGATTTTCAATAGCTAAGTTTTGAAAATAGCCTAGATGTCCATCAATAGATGCATGTATAAAGAAAATTGGATAGATTCAGCATGCTAATGCATGCTTGTAAACCTAGCGTGCAGGGAAGCATAGGCAGGAGGATGACAAGTTGAAGCTCAGTCCAGGCTACTTAATGATTGATGAGAAACTGTCACAAAATAAAAGATAAAAAAAGCTGTAAGTGTGATTCAGTGCTAAGACCATGAATTTTATTCTCATCACAGGAAGGAAAAAAAAATCATGCAGTATATATAACCATAAAAAAGTATGAAATCACCATCCCATAAAGTGAAACTGTTGTCTTGGAAAATCAATAATGATAACGTGATCCTTTTTATTGTGATTTTTTTCAACAGAAGTGAAAACATAGAAAAATACTATGAATGCAAAGATTGGACTGAACATGAAGAAGTATTTCTTGGGACTTCAGATCCTAATGTGAACATCAAAAAACCTGGTTTCAATCCAGCTGAAAGCCTTAATTGTAGAAGGCCCCTGGTTGATTATTTATTGCTAAATGTCCCCGTCATAACTCACACAGGACTGAAACCATATGAGTATGAGAGATTAGAAGAGAAACTACATAAATGTAATGAACATGGGAAAATTTGTAGTAAATTCCAGTTGTTTCAAAAGCATGAAAGTATAAACTCTGGAGAGAAACCTTATGAACACAAGCCATGTGGGAAAACCTACTGTAATTCCATTGAACCTACTGTGACTCCTCATGCTGGAGAGAAACTTCTTGTGTGTAAAGGTATGCCTGCCTCCAGAACATCCAGTTATGTTCAGAATCATGAAAGAAATCACAGTGGAGTGAATCCGTATGTGTGTAAACAATGTGGAAAAGCTTTTATGTCTTTCCACTATTTTCAAATACATGAAAAAACACATACCAGAGAGAAGTCCTATGTATGTAAGGAATGTGGGAAAGCATTTTCCCATAGTAATTCTTTTTGCAAACATAAAAGAATTCACACTGGAGAGAAACCCTATGTATGTGAACAGTGTGGGAAAGCATTTATCACACGTAGTTATTTTCAAAGACATGAAAGGATACACACTGGGGAAAAACCCTATGTATGTAAGCAATGTGGGAAAGCCTTTAGTATGCACAGTAATTGTCAAATCCATGAAAGAATTCACACTGGGGAGAAACCCTATGTATGTAAGCAGTGTGGGAAAGCTTTCATTACATCTTGGCATTGTCAAAGACATGAAAGGATACACACTGGGGAGAAACCCTATGTATGTAAGCAATGTGGGAAAGCCTTCAGTATGCATAGTAACTGTCAAATCCATGAAAGAATTCACACTGGGGAGAAACCCTATGTATGTAAGCAGTGTGGGAAAGCTTTCAGCAGACACTATGATTGTCAAATACATGAAAGAAATCACACTGGGGAGAAACCCTATGTATGTAAGCAATGTGGAAAAGCCTTCAGTACACACAGTAATTGTCAAAAACATGAAAGGAGACATACTGGGGAAAAACCTTATATATGTAAGCAATGTGGAAAAGCATTCAGTACACACAGTCATTGTCAAAAACATGAGCAAAATCAGACCCGTGAGAAAACCTATAAGTGTAAGCAGTGTGAGAAAGCTTTCTGTTCTAAGTGTTTATTATATGAACATAAAAAAACTCACACTGCAGAGAAACCCTATGTATGTAAGCAATGTGGGAAAGCCTTTGGCAGACACTATGATTGTCAAATACATGAAAGAAGTCACACTGGAGAAAAACCCTATGCATGTAAGCAGTGTGGGAAAGCTTTCACTACACAAGGTCATTGTCAAAGGCATGAAAGAACTCACACTGGGGAGAAACCTTATGTATGTAAGCAATGTGGGAAAGCCTTTAGCAGACAAGGTACTTGTCAAATACATGAAAGAATTCACACTGGGGAGAAACCTTATATATGTAAGCAGTGTGGAAAAGCTTTCAGCAGACATAATGATTGTCAAATACATAAAAGAACTCACACTGGGGAGAAACCTTATGTATGTACGCAATGTGGGAAAGCATTTGCTGATAACAGTTCATTTTATAGACATAAAAGAACTCATACTGGGGAGAAACCCTATGCATGTAAGCAGTGTGGGAAAGCATTCAGTACATGCAGTGATTGTCAGATTCATGAAAGAAGTCACAAAGGGGAAAAACCATATGTATGTAAGCAATGTGGGAAAGCATTTAGTACAAACAAGTATTGTCAAATACATGAAAGAAGTCACACTGGGGAGAAATCCTATATAAGCAGGCCTATTTTGAAAATCCTGTAAAATTTCCTCTTGTAGTAGAGATCTATAGGAATAATATAAAGTGTTTGTTGTTAATTATATCAAGAATGTAATTTTACTCACTTTTTCATATTAGAGCCATTATATGCACAAAATTTTATGTGTTTCAACCTTCAAAATGTTACTTTTTGTATTTATATTTTCATAACTTTCAATTTGGTGGTAATTTTTCCATCAGTTTTACCAAAAAAAAAAAAAATACTGCTGTGAGTGCCCTTGGCTACAGACTGGGACCATAATGTTTTTAGATAGTATATCAAGGATTATAGTATTATATCAGTCCAAAAAGTGTAAATGATGATGTGAATTGTCAGCAACAATATTTTCAAAGGAATTTTTGTCAGCAATGGAGTTCTTTTGAGGAGAATGGTTGCTATTGCATGTAATGAAGCACATGCCTTTCTTTAATTCCCTGATGTTGTGATGTTTTGCCTAAAAACCTGACCTAATAGCATGAAGAAAAGCCTAACTCATGAGAGGTATCAGTTCAGTAAACGAGGAAATTTACAAATTTGATTCAGATTGTGTTGTTTTACTTGTTCTAGATATAAATTTTTGCAATGCTCTTTTTTCATTATCTGTAAGGACTGTGCTCTTATGATTGAGATATGTGACATTCTTTCAGTCACATAGACTTAACCAAGTTATGAACATTAAGCCAACTCTGGACTCCCTGACTTGTATTTTTTCCTTCCTTACATTTAAACATTGAAAAATTTTATAAAATGTTTTGAATACCTTTGCTCATGAATCCAGCAACTGCTCAGTTTCTCATGGGATTACATTGTGATGAACCTTTGGTAACATGAAAACATAAGTGGATGGTATACTTGCTTGTCCTGTCTTTAATTACGTTGAGACACATAAATTAGTCATGAAAATTTGGTGATATCTACATTTAAGTCTGTTTCTTTTTTTTATTTTTTATTTTTATTTTAAAGAGTAAAAGAAGTACAACAAAGCAGTAGGGGGATACACCGAATTATAGACAAAGTGGTAGGACATTATCAATGGTTGTTATTGTACCTATTGGTATCTTCAAGATAGTTTCTCAGGAAAACAAACAGACAAGTAACAGTGAGTTACAGACAGAAATGGCAGAAAGTTATCAATGGTTGTACTATACCCTGGTTTCTCCAAAGCGGTCTCTAGGGAAAATAAATAGAGCTATACATGAGTTATCAAATAATCATTGACTATTCTCAATGGTTTTTGTTCCAAACACATAGTAACAAACATACATCCACTTACAAAATAGCATAGGAGCAATACAAACATTACAGAGTTATGGACAGATTGGCAGGAAATCATCAATGGCTGCTGCAATACATGTTGGCATCCTCAAAGTGGTTCCTCAGGAAAACAAAGATATGCAAGAAAGATCCAACAAGTAGTTACAGCCCAAGGGTTGCAAAAAATAGCAGGTTACCTCCTCATCAGTGACTCCCCTCACTGAGCTGGAAGGAAGGCCAGGACTGAAAAGAAGGACCGAGAGACCAGCACCAGTGTCCAGCCACGGGCCGTCCACTTTCTCCTCTATGCTCAATTTTGCAGGGCTCCTCCTTCTCCATGAAGGCGGTTCTACAGAATCTGAATATTGGGCACCCTTGTAATCCAAGAAGTCTCGGTGCAGACCTCTCCAGAGCTCCACATGCTCCTCCACCGCAGCCTGTACAGTTAGGGGGAGAATGGCCTCCGGGGGTCTCCCCGGGTGCTGCACAAGGTCCTCCTGGTTACCAGCTCCCAAATGGCTCTCGCATCCCCAGTCAGCTCGACAACTGAGTCGTTGGGCGTTGGTACTCTCGTGATCCCCGTGTCCTTGTTCACCAGCTGCTTCTCCGCTGACTCCGGACCTTTCTGGCTCTCAAGGGCAGGGCCAAGAGCGACCCACTGTGTGGCAAGTTTTCCCAGAGGTTTCTCCATGTTGGGATGGTTCACGCACGTCTCTGTGCGGGCCTATTGTGTCAGTGCTTCTTTGTGGCATTGCGGTTCTTGACCGCGCACCATCGGCTGGCCCGAGGGCCAGCGTGTCTCCGCGCTGCTTCCCGGGCGCCTGCTGTCTGCCTTTCTAGCCAGACGGGGTGCCTGCTTAAGTCTGTTTCAAAACACCGCATGAAATATCTGATGTAGTTCGTGGAACATAATATAGTGCAGAGTACACTATCAATTTTTACACACTGCAATGTAACTAACTTCATAGTAGCTCACTTTTTACTGTCACCGGGAAGATATGTAGTGTATGTTGTTACTGGTTTTTCCAACATGTGATGGGATGTTTAAAATAGAAGGTACTTTATCCTGAGGACATTTACATTCCTACCATTTTTATCTTCAATAAAATCTTGCTGGTTCTCGTGGTGCATGCCTTACTCAAGTGGCAGTGAGAGGAAAATAAAATTGAAGCCATTCTGGAAAATTTCATGAGACCCTGTCTAAAAGTAAGTATCAAAGGTGTAATCATGTAGCTTGGTGCTTTAGTGCTCCTGATTTTATTTCTCAGTATCAAAATTATTTTAATACAATTGCATCTGTGTCCTTTTCTCACTTAACCTATAAAAGTCCAAGCCAGTTGTTCTGGTGCATTTGTTTGGTCCCAGCTTCTGGAGAATCCAAGGCAGGATGATCATGCATTTGAAGCTGCCCTGGAGTACTTAGCTAGATGTCTTAGCACTATATAATAGGTCTCTTTAAGTTAAAGGAAAGAAACAATTTAGGTTCAGACCTAAACCTAAGATCAGACAGAGAAAATATCACTACCTCAAGTCACGATTTTGTTGCTCAGGAAACATTCTTTTTATTGTAATATTTGTCAAGCACTAAGATGCCTGCATCATAGACTTAAAAAATATATGATGAAACATGAATAAGCTAGTCATCCCATGTTCTGAATAAAGTGGCATGAAAATACTATTTTTTAATACTGTTACTAATATTTTTGTTAGAAAATGAGGTGGGGTATCAAAAACAATGAACAAACTGGCTTATATCAAATTAAAAGAATTCCATACAGTGAAGAAATAACCTATATAATGGAAAAAAATTGCCAGCTACTCAGAAGAGTGATACCTAGAATATATAAAGAAATCAAAAAATATACTCCCAATATTAAAAGATGTAATTTAAAAAATGGGCTACAAAATAAATATACATTTTTCAGAAGTACATATTGCCCCTAACTACCTCAAAAATTCAGCAGTTTTGACCAGTAGAAAAAAATAAATTGAAACAAAATCTTGTTCCAGAAACAACAGCTATCAAGAATTCAAAAACAACAAACATTCAGGAAGTAGAGGAAAACTGAACCATTCTACAGTGTTGGTGGGAATGTAAACTAGTTCAACCACTATGGAAGTCAGTGTAGAAATGATTAAGACCACTGAAAATGGTAATTCCATTCGGTACCATGATTCCTTTCCTGGGTATCTGCTTAAAAGATTTAAAGATGGATGTTTCAGTGACAGGCAAATCCAAGTCTATAGCAGCACAACTCACAATAGCTGAATCTTAGAAATGGCCTTTATGCCTATCAACAGAGGGATGGAAAGAAACATATACATACAAACAATGGAGTATTCCACCTTAAAAAAGGGTAAATTCAAGTTGTTTGTAGGAAAATGGATAGACCTTCAGATCATAATGGTAATGGAAACATCAGACATAAAATGTGAACTATGACATGATTTCTGTAATGTAAAAAATCCAAAGTATAATTTAAAAAGTAAAGTGAAATGTTATCTAAAAGAAAAGAGGTAGTTCCTTTGTAGATAGGAAAGGGATCTAGTGGTGGATGAAGAGCTTAGTGAAGGAAAGAGGTTAAGGATAAAAATGCAATATGTGCATGTTCTAACTCATGATAAATGAATTCATTATAATGTCATACACATGTACTAATATAATTTAATGTAAAAAAATAATACTGTTAACATATATTAATGAGATGTTAATAAGATGGTTAAAATTTTAGGGCTATACAGAAAAATAAACCTTGTCAGGCAATGTTGTATAGAAGCTGTGGATGTTTAGTACATTTTCTCTATGGACAGTAGCATATGAATTAGTGAAATATTGACTCTGTCTCTGTAAGTGACACCCACTTACCCATTTTAACAGCTGCTAAAGTATCAATGTTGACAGTGGAAAGGAGTGCAGACTCTACTGCCTTCTTTGTTTAAGCATCATGATTCACTATAGTAGAGATAGTACATAATTTTTGCAATGGTGAAAAGTTTTGTTGAATGTAATCTGTTATCTTGACTCAAGATATGTATTTCTAAGATTTGAGATTTCTTACTACTTTGGGCTATGGTTTTCTGTGGGGAACATGTTTAATGACATTAGAGGACACATATTACATTTTTTCTTACTATATTATTCTGCTGTTATACACTGTGAATGATGGAAAGCCTAGCCATACAGGCCATGGCATTCTTCCCAAGTTAGGAAGAGCTTATGAACAAGTGCACACTCCTAGCACATCATGTGTGGTTACTATGGGAGGGTATCATTTATGGAAAATCACTGATTTCTCCAACACCAGAGAAAATGTCAACTTGTCTGTGTCATCCTGCTACTCATCTTTACATCACTTGACAATAACAACCACATAAATTACTTAAGAAGTGAAAGATTCCAGTTTCACATGTTTCAGCTCATGGTAAGCTGGTTCTGCTGCCTTTGGATCTATCAGGAAAGAACATAATAGAAGAAAGCTGCTCATTTCTGGCATTAATTCATTGATAAATTTAGCAGGATCATAGAAAATATAAACAGATAATGGAAATAAAGTAATAACCCCAATGACCCAGGAGCTTTCATAACACACTAATAAAGTCCTAGATGAGCTAAGCAAATTTATATAAAACATGAATGAGCAGTTTAGCAAAAATTAGAGTCCATGAAGATGTTTCAATAAGAAATCCAGGTGATTAAAAATTATATTGAATGTATGTCCAGTAGAAGCAACAAATGTGAGGACCAAATATCAGAACTAGAGGACAATGATGCCTTTAAGGACCAACTATTTGATGACACTGTAAGCAAGAACATAACATGAAAAATGGACTCAACAGCAGCTAGATGATATAAAGAAGACTAAGAGTAAATAGAATAGGTGAAAAATCAGAAGACAATATAAATGGTACTTTAAAAAATCTGTTCAAAGAAATAATGGCAGGAAACTCCCCAAATATAGGGAAAGAAGTAAATGTACAGATAAGTGAGGAATACTGAACCTTGAGTAGCCCTAGCCAAAACAGAATCTCTATGCACCACCTTACACTCAAAGTATCAGAAGCCTGTTACAGGGACACACTCTTAAAATCTGTTACAGAAAGACGAAAAATCATACATAAAGGTAAATCCATTAGAATTACATCAGACTTTTCAAAATAAACCCTAAAAACCAGGAGGGCTTGGAGTGAAATGTTTGAAGCCCTAAAAATACCTTCGAACACCCACTTTTGCATCCTGCAAAACTTTCCTGCAGAATTGACTGAGAAATAAGGTATTTCCATGATGAGGACCACCTCAAGGAAGTCATGACTAGCAAACCAGCATTACAACAAATAAGGATATCCTAGAAAAAGACAAGAAGGCCAATAATGCTAATAATTTCAAAAGAATAAATACACTTGATGTGACCAACTAAGCAAAAGGGAAAAAAATAAGGAAATCAGCAATGGGAAAGTAATGGAATGACAAGAATAAATCAATACCTTTCAATAATAACTTTCAACGTGAATGGTTTCAATTCCCCAATCAAAAGAAACACTAACAAAATGGATCAAGAAAAACCCAAATTATGCAGTATACAAGAAACATGTTTAATTCAGAAAGAAATCCACAGATTCAAACTCAAAGGATGGAAATTTTATTCTATGCAGCAAGAACCCAGAGAAAAATCAAGGTTAGCTTTCCTAATTTCAGACAAAGTGAATTTCAAGTAAAAAATGATCATAAGAAACCAAGAATGTCACTATATATTGGTTAAGAGAACAATTCAACAGGAATAGATAACAATTATAAATATATATGCACCAAATACTAGTATACCCAACTTCATAAGACAAACACTAGTAGACATGAAAAATCAGATAAACCCCAGTACAATTGTAATGGAATACATCAACAACCCATTGACACAAATGGACAGATCAACTAGACAAAAAATGTTCAAAGAAATGGACCTAATAGACAGTCACAGAGTTTTCCATCTCAAAACAACAGAATACACATTCTTTTCAGCAACACATGGGACTTTTTCCAAAATAGACCACATACTAGCCCAAAAAGCATGTTTAAGTAAATGGAAAAGAATTAAAATCATCTTGTGGATACTCCCAGGTCATAGTGCAATGAAACTAGACATCAATGGCAAAAGTCATAGAAACTATGAAAAAATATGGAAATTAAACAATGCTCTGTTGAATAATCAGTAAGTCATGGTGAAATCAATAAAGAAATTAGACCATTCTTACAACCAAATGATAATGCCAGTACTATATACTGGACTTATGAAGTACAAGGGGAAAAACCCTAACACAGAAATTTATAGCAGTGAATTCCCACAACAGAAAAAGTGAACTCAAATAAATAACCTAATAATGCACCTCAAGAATAAAGAAAAAGAACAATCCAAATTCAAAGCTAGTACAAAGAAGGAAAATACAAAGGTTAGAGAAGAAATTAATGAAATTGAGACCTAAAAATATACAAAGAATCAAAGAGTTGGCTCTTTGAAAGAATAAACAAAATACACAAACTGTGAGCCAATTTTACCAAAGCAAGAAAAGACCAAGTCCATGTAATTAGAAATGAAAAGAGTGAAATCACAGTGGATTCTGCCAAAATTCAGATCATTGATAACTACTTTGACGCCTGCCTGGCAAGCGCAAGGTCGTGAGTTCGGTTCCCAGTACCGGAGAAAACCCCCCCCAAAAAAATAAAAATAAAAAAAAAAATAAAACAAAATGAAAGATAACTACTTTGAGAATCTTTAATAAAATGGAAAGTTGAGAAAAAGTAGATCCCAACATACATATGAACTACTAAAACTGAACAAAGAACATACAAAATTTCAATAACTCAATATCAGTCAATGTAGTTGAAGAAGTAATTTTAAAAACTACCAACAAAAGCCCAAGTCCTAACAGACTCATTTTTGAATTCTATATAAATATTACAGGGAGGTGGGAATATGGCTCTGTGGCCCAGCACCTGCCTGGCAAGTACAAGGTCATGAGCTCAGTTCCTGGTGCCAAAAAAAGAAGGAAAAAAGAAAAAAGGAAATGCATTACCAAAAATGCTACAGAAGATCTAACATCAATAATCCTCACTTTCATAAAATTGAAAGTTAAACAATACTCTCAAAATCATTTCTGGAAGCAAGTATCACCATAGTTCCCAAACCAGAAATGGACCCAAATCTCCCAAAAAGAACTATCTCTTCAAATACCAGTCTTTTGAAAGAATATAGAGGCAAAAATCCTCAATAATATACTGGCTAATAGAATGCAACAAATCATGGAGATCTCACATCATGGCCAAGTATGATCCATCTTTGGATTAATTCCAAAGATGCAGAGATGGCTTACCATATGCAAACAATAAATGTAATGCACCACATAAACGGAAGCAAAGACAAAATCACATGATCATCTCAATAGATATAAGAAAGCATTGGACAAAATCCTACATCCGTTCGTGATAGAAAAAACCCTGAAGAAAATATGTATATTATATATCTCAACCTGATAAAAGCCATCTATGACAAACTAATAGCCATATCATAGTAAATGGAGAGAAACTGAAAACTGAAAGCTTCTGCTCTAAAATCACAAAGAAAAGGATGTCCAATATCACCATTCCTGTTCAATATAATTCTCAAAACATTAAGTAGAGCAATTAGATAAGAGAGAGGAATAAAAGTGATATGACTAGGAAAGGAAGAATTTAAATTATTATTTGCAGATGACTGGATCCACCAAAAGTCCCATCGAATTAATAACCAAATTCAGGAGCATAGCTGGATATAAAATCAACACTCAAAAAATGAATAGCATCCCTATACATCAATGTGAAACTCACAATGGAGAAATTCAATACCTTTTGTAATACCATCATGAAAAATAAGATACTTAGGAATTAAACTAAAGAAGTGAAGGACCTCTATAGTGAAAAGTATAGTACTCTGAAGAAGATCAAAGAGGATATCAGAAAATGGAAAGATATCCCCTGTTACTGGATAGGCAGAACCAATATAGTCAAAATGACCATATTTCTCAAACTGCTATACAATTTTAGTGCAATCCCAATCAAGCTGTCTATAGGCTTTGTCACAGAACTAGTGAAATCCATCCTAAAATTCACATGGAACCATCTGGGCAACAAGGGTAAAGCAGGAGGCATTACAATCCTGGACTTCAAGTTATACTACTAAGTTACAGTGATAAAAAAAAAATTATTGTATTGGCAAAAAACAAAAAGAATTGTAGACTGGTGGAACTGGAGAGGATTCAGAAAGAAATATAGGCACACTCAGCTACTTTATCTTTGACAAAGTGGCCAAATACTTTTGCTGGAGAAAAGAGGGCCTCTGAAACAAGTGGTGCTGGGAAACTGGCTATCCACATGAAAACATTAACCTAGATCCATATCTCTTACCATGCACTAAACTAAAATAAAATGGATCAAAGATCTAAACATTAAAAAGGACCAAGATCAGCACAAATCCTAATGCAGAATTCCTGGGATGCTGATTTGGACACTATCACAGAATAGTGGACACCAGAGGAATTCTTTTTATTTGGTGGTGTATATTGATGCCTTTTTATTTTCTGGTTTTTTTTTATTTTTTCTTTCATTTTTGGATTTATACATACATTTCTGTTTTATACTTTATATTCTTTCTCTCTCCACAACTATTTCTTTTGATATTAGGATATCTTCATGTGAGTGAACATTGTCCTAACTTTCATGATTTACTTTAATGACCTTAATAATACATGTAATTAGTTGTTTCACTTTCATTCTTTCTCTCCCACCCTCTTCTCAAGCTTACCAAAGCCTATGTAATCATCCTTTTTTCCTCCAGGCTTGTTTTGACTATATTAAAAAGGAAATAATCTGCTGAAATACAAAATGGGTAAAACTCTTGGAGAAATAGGTATAGGCAAAGACTTTCCAAGCAAAACCCTGATTGCACAATAAATAATACAAAGAATCAAATGGGATCACACCAAATTAAAAACTCCTGCACAGCAAAGGAAGCCACCAAGAGAGTAGAGACAACCTCCATAATGGGGAAAAAATTTCCAACTAACTAAGGTCTAATATCCAGAATATATAAAGAACTAAAAAAAAATTAGAGAGCCCAATTTAAAGAGTCAATCAAAAATGAGCATCTGAAATGAATACAAACTTTTCAGAAGTACAAATGGCCAATAAATTCATGAAAAAATGTTCAAGATTGCTGGCCATTTGAGAAATTCTAGTTAATACTGAGGTTCCACCTCACTCCAGAAAGAATGGCCATCATCAAGAAATCAAACAATGACAAATGCTAGAGAGGTGCATGGAAACAGGAACTCTTCTTTACTGGTGGGAGTATAAAGTTGTATAACCACTATAGAAATCAGTATGGAGATTCCTCAAAAAATTAAAACCAGAAATCTTATTCAATTCAGCTGTTCCCCTTCTAAGTATCTTCCCAAAAGAGTTAAAGACATATTACAGTGATAAATGCATGACCATGTTTATAACACCACAATTTGTAATGCGTAAATCGTGGAAGCAGACTATATGTCTATCAACAGATGAGTGGATCAAGAGAATGTGGCATTTCTCTACAGGAGAGTACTGCTCTGCCACAAAGGGTAAACTTCTGCAATTTGTAGGAAAATGGGTGTACCTTGAGACCATAATGTTAAGTGAAAAAAACCAAACACATAATATTAAATATCACATGGTTTCTCCTATATGAGAAACCCAAAACATAAACAGCAAAATAAGTATATTATAGGAAATAGGGAGATACATCATTTTTAAAGGTAAGGGGCAAAGAGGTTGAGGGAACATGAAGAAAGGTGAAGGGCACAGGATGAAGAAAGACTTAAGATGTGTTATGTACATGTACCAACTCCCTGTAAGGAATGTAATCAGGATATGCTGCAAACATGTAATACTAAAAAAATTAAAATTGAAAAAAAGAAAAATCAACTGCTATGACAGGACCTTTTTACTTTCTTGTTCCCTTTCAGTATTTGATCATGTGTGTATAGATACAATTCATATCATTATATCCAATGGAATTTTGTGTTCTGATGCGTGTTGGGAGTGGCTCAAGCTGGAAATTGGTTATATGTGTAGAGGCAAGACAAGGCCACAGTGCCTAAAGCAGTCAAGCTACCTCAGTCTTGAGAAAAGCATCTTGCCTGGAATTTCAGTCACTGGTCACTAGGCAGCCTTGTGTCTCGTGATACTAACTTTGCAAAAGTATAAATAAATGCCCCTACTGTTGTTCAGTCCTCTTGCCCATCCAGTAACGAGGCCTCCACCTGACCTCAGCTCTGTCTCTTGTCTTTACTTTCTAAATCCCCTTGTTGTTTTCTCCTGGGGAGCTCTGAGAGACCAATGAGTCCCTACAGATCTGTTCCTTTATTTTGTGAAACCTGTTTCATGGTCCCATATATTCATTCACCTATTCAGTAAGTAATTGTTAAAGTTCATATCTATTTCAGACACTATCACCAGTGCCAGGAATATAAAGATAGATAAGAACTATGCCCCTGTTTATTGAAAAGCTCCCAATTAGTAGGAATATAACAAGTAATTATAATGCAAAGTATCAATAAATGCCTATTTAAAGGTTCTTAACACTAAATTTAGGTTTAGTTTTCTGAATGTTTACAAAATTGTAATGTGCTGGGCATTGTGGCGCATGCCTGTAATCCCAACACTTGGGAAGCTGTGGGCTAGGAAGATAATTCAGTGGCACAGTACCTGCCTGGCAAGCAGAAGGTCCTGAGTTCAATTTCTGGTTCCAAAAAAAGGAAACTGAGGCAGGAGGATTCCCATCAGTTTGAGGCCAGCTTAGGCTACATAATGATTTCAAGGCCAACCTGCACTACAAAGTGAGACCCTGTGTCAAAAAAGTCATAGTGCAATGTATTATAATACCCATGTAAAGTCCAAAGCACTAAATTTAGGTTTATTTTTCTGAATGTTTAAAACATTTATTTGTTATATGTGTGGTTCTATTTTAGAATTTCATGATGCTTGGACAAATATTAATTGGTTGTTCTGTAATATTTTCTGAATACACAAAGAAGATTTTGTCAGTGAAGATTGTGATAAAAAATGAAACCCTAAAATGCCTAATCCTATTTTTTAAACTCCATTTTCAAAACCCGATATACAGACGTGAGCACCTTTGTTTCCCAAAGCAAGATAGCTATGAAAGAGAATCTTATGTAGTACTAGGAGTGGGCTGGTGTGTCTTAAAATGGGTCAAACTATAAAAATTGGATGTCTAGTGTTTTCATTTGGACAAAATTTTTCATAATTAGCAAGAACCTATCTCAAGATAAAAACTGAAGTCTGAAGATGTAGCTTTGTGATACAGTACCATTTGATCCGTTATAACAAAAAAGTCTCCCAAAAACGTCATATCTAGAGGTGGGGTAGTTGGAATTTGATGAAACCTTAGGGTAATAACATCATCACCCATTAATAAGTTTATATGTCAGTGTACTGCTGGGTTTTGGGCCCAGTCAGAGGAACTGGATCACTGGAAAGTGTATTCTGCTCCCTGCCCCCTTCCTTCAACTTCAAGGTCTTTTGCTTCCTGGCTTCCGTGCAGTGAGCAGCTTTCCTCTGCCAAAATGATGCTTCTGTGTTGGAGACAGTAAACATGGGCTGAAATCAAAGCCAAAATAATCCTTTTCTCTTGTAAGTTATTATGTGAGGTATTTTGTCTCAGCAATGAAAAATCTAATACATATTGTTTTAAAACCACTGAACTAAGTATTTTCTCTCTAACTTCAATATATAATATAGTAATTATACATCATATATAGTA
>NW_004955607.1:193005-202206 GCF_000276665.1 Chinchilla lanigera
TGAATGCTGAAGTTGCTCCCCTTAACCCCTTATGAATAGAAATAAGGGGGTGGGACACAGAGTCACTTACAACCATCTCAACACAAATAGTATTGAAGACTAAATCACCACACACAATGACATATTTCTTACTGGCCCTTAAAGTTATCAGAGGGTAAGCGATGACAGTTATATCTGAGTAACCTCATCTGAGAGACAACTTGTATACATTAATCACACTGTGCAACTGTGGTGGCACGGAGGATGAAAAATTACTCAGAGTCGAAGTTCCCCTTTAACTCCACAAAGCTCAGAGGGCCTGCTTCACCAAGGCTCATGGGAAAGTCTCTGGAAAACAGCACCAAGCTGAGAAAGCCCTGGCCTTTTATTTGTAACCCAAGGGTATGTAGGAGTTTTGGTCAGAGGAAAGAAAAAATCCCCAGGATGGTCTGCTAAGCAAGCTTATTAGGACATGAAGAACAGGATGGCCAGAGCAACTTTGTAACTAAGATAAACAGAGTAATTTTGTTTCTAATTCTGCTCAGCTGCTGCCAGCTGCCCAGTAGATCTGCTCTAATCTTTAACCATGCATTCTAGGAGCCCTGTGCTGTTGCTCTGAAGGTCCCTTTATCTCTGCAATTATTTCTATCATTCCTCCAGCCAAAGACTCTCTATAGACTTCTTTAGTGCACTATGGCATTGCATTATGTGTTCTCAGTACATTACATTGTGCTGAGAAACACATATGAGTCAATCTGAATAAATACCCTTAAATTGTATACTAGTGATCCTGTAATGAACATATTTAGAGACTTGTGTTCACCTGTTTATTTCTCCATTTTGCTATCATTGATTATATTTTTAAAAACTTTCATAGAATAACAAAAACTGTGATTAATTGAAAGGATAAAGGAAGTGATTACAATGAATGATTTTTAATATTGAGTTTATATTTTGTAACTGTTGGAGCAACTACTGGATCTGAAGAAATAGATATTAGCATGCTTAGTGGGACAATTCTAGAAGCATAGGTTTGGATAAAGATAGAGATTTAAGGCACAAGTTCCTATAGTTTGTACTGCCAATTGTGTTTTTAGATTTTGGAAAATTGTGAGTACTAACTCTAGAAAAGTGGGAAGAGAACTGACCAAAAATCCTGTTTGCTCCAGTTTGTTCTATGGGGAGGTATTCTAGACTGGAGCCACACATGCACAAGTCCTCAGCTGAAGAAAAGTGAGGTCTGTCAGAGTGCTATTCCCCATGTCGTGAGGGTACTAATAGTTGTCTTTCCTAAGCTTTCCTAAAAAGGCATTCTTCCAGAGCTTGTGATTTTAATAATCACTTCTTTGTCTATGTAATAACATTATATAAGAAACATGTTACCTCTATATATGTTAAACATGTTACCTATATGTTCATTATATAAGAAACGTATCTTTGAATGTAACAAATCTTTGAATGTTACTAGAGCAAGGTTTTAGAAACTAAATATTATATTCTAAAGAAAAGTAAAAAAATACAATAAACACCAAAATCTGCTGAATGCAATCTTCATAGAGCAGTATCTACATTGTTCATAGCCCAAACATCAAGAAACTATAAATTCCTGTATGGGAACAACCAAGGCAATCCCTCTGGATGGCTTACTGGTCTTCCCATAAGAAAAAAGCAAGATAATATTGGCAGCAGGGCACAAGAATGCACAAAAATCTTCAAATATCTCAAGACTTCTGGATGCTGATGAGAGTGTCCAGTGAGCCAGGCCTGATGCTTCAGTAATGATCAATTCACGAGAGACAGTCTGACTTTATGAGGTCAGAACTGGGAAGAATCTGTCTTTCTCCAGTCAATGGTGCATCCACTTGTGATATTTACTCTTTATGATCAGCTAATTCTGGTAAATATGACTCTAGTACATACTTCATAGTCAGGCACAGTTGTAGTCAACACTGGAAATGTGTGCGTTCTGCTAATATATTAGGGCTCAAAGGTTTTGTCTTTCATTAGTGTGTCAACACAGGGGTGTATATCCCTGTAAGAACTGGTTTCATGCTTCTGCTCTGTTTTAGTCTGGGTCCTACCGTTGGCTTCACACAGAATTTCCTATCTGTTACTGACACTTCAAGTACCATTGTATTTGTTGCATCATATAGGGTCTAAGTGACTAAGCAGTGTGCACAGCAGCCTAAACCATTTGCAGAGCCTTCTGTGCAACTTCTGGGCCTCACTCAAAACTAGCAGCCTCCTCAATCACTTGATGCAATAAGTAGAATTACACACCTACCTGAGGAATGTGTTGCCTCTGAAATCTATATAAGCTCACAAGGAATTATACCTTTCTTGTTTGTAGGAGGGACCAGAGACAAGAATTTATCCACCTTAGAAGAGATATCACGGCTTGTTGTACACCACTGTAGTCCTAGAGATCTTACTGAGGTTGAAAGTCCTTGAATTTTAGCTGGATTTATTTCTCATCCTCTGACATGCAAATTTTTTACCAACAAGCCCAGCATTGCTGCTACCTCTTCCTTTCACAGTCCAATGAGCATAATTTCATCAATGCAATGGATGAGGCAAACACTTGTGGAAGAGAATGATGATCAAAATCCTTGTGAACTAAGTTGTTACACAGTGCTGGAGACTATATATCCTTGAGGTTGGATAGTAAAGGTGCATCAACCTTGACACTGAAAGTAGGTTTTGTCTGGTAGACCTCATGGATAGTTATGCAGAAAAATACACTTAACAAATGAATAGCTACATACCAACTGTGAGGAGAGATACTATTCTGCTCAATCATGAAATAAAAATCAGATAAACATCTACGATTGGAGTTACAACTTCACTAATCCTAGAGTGATCCACTGCTATTCTTTAAGATAGATACATCTGTACAGACCAAATAGGCTAGTTAAATAGGGATGCAGTGTGAACCACTACTTTTGTATTTCTCAAAATCTTGACAATGGCACTACTCTGTGGAGTTCCTCCGGGGATGCAATATTATTTTTGATTTACTACTTTTCCAGTTAGAGACAATTCCAATGGCTTACATTTGGCCTTTCTCACCATAATAGCCCTCACTCAACAGCTTAGGGAACCAATATAAGTATTTTGACAAGCACTAAGTATATCCCGATGATGCATTCTGCTTCTGGAGTGATGATCACAGGATGTACTCAGAGACCTTCTGGCCCACTTTGAGTCAGATCTTGCCTAAAACTCTACTGATACTCTTACTGGAGGGTCATAATGATATTTTGGATGTCCTGAAATCAGCATTAGTTCAGACCCATTGTCCAGTGGTCCCCAAAATGTCTGATCCTTTCCTTCTCCCTAATATATAGTTACCCTGGTAAAATACCTTATGTCCATTTAGGAAAGGATAGGAAAAAAGATAGTAGAACTATTTGGAAGTGCATAAGAGTCCTTTGAGGGACCCCAGGCTCCCCTTTCTTGGGGATATGAGCAGACTCTAGCCTGGGAATTAGTTGAAGGGCCGTCATTCACTGTTGCCATGATTTGAGGTATAGTTTTGTTCATTTCTCCTAAAAATGTGTTTCTTATATAAATCAAGTAAAACTTTAGTGGGCTACCTATTTCACTTCCAGGAACACCATGATTAGCCAAAATCATCACTCTACACATATCAGACTCATTCTGACCCTTGCCTCTGTCATTTGATTGTGCTTCTTGGGACCTGTGACTGTGGAATCCAATTATATTCATCTCATTTGTTTCCCAATTGAGTGGCTGTGAGTCACATCAGAACCTCTGGCACACAGAAAAGAGCAGTGTGGAGTGGGGGAGGTTTTCAGAAATGCTGGTGCTCCTCTCAAAAACTTGTTTCTCAAGATAGTAATGAAGGGTTTTGAGTGGAAGAGATGCAAACTCAACAGTCCAAGTAGGTTTGTTGCTAAACCTGACAAAGCCTCTCTATGTGAGCAGAACAGAGAAGGTGTCTCTCTTATAGCATTTCTGGTAGGTTTTTGAGGGGTAGGTCAGAGAAATAGTGGGTTTATAGCTGTTGATATGTCTGTCCTCTGTGACCTACTGACATCTCCTCTGTGACCTAAATAAAATGAAACCTGTGTTTTTCTAAAACAGTGGGTGGGCTTACTCCAACTGGTAGTGTCCCTGACTGGGTTCTATGATACCTATCTTTAAAGGGGGGAAATAAAAGTTGTTTGTTTGTTTGTTTGTTTGTTTTGGAGAAGGCCATTTGGAAGTGTTCTCAAGTAGTTGCCTGGGAGCTGGCTACCATGTGTTTCTGAAAAAAATCTTTGGAATAAGTTAATTATACAGGGAAGAAAAAGAAGGAAAAGTGTAATAAGTAGTAAATGGGCCAGAAGGAATAGAAGCCAATGAAGAGGAAGAGGAAACAAATCATTAGAGAGCATTCAAGGATTTTGGAAGCCCTTTCATGAAGGCATTTTGCCCCATCTCTGACAAGACTAGATTTGTTGGTATGAAAGCAGCATTGTTCTTGGAGGAGAGCAAATATACTCCCTTGTGAAGCTGTCAGGAGATCAAGACCTTTGTGACTTTGGAGGAGCCTGAAGCCAGGGAGTCTACCTGATCTTACAAGCATCCTAGTTGGTCAGAGACTTCTTTGAGTCCCTCCATGAGTTCTTTGAGCTCCAAGACGTGGACTCTGAAAGAGAGACCCCTAGGGTTCCAATCCCCATTCTAGTTCCTGTGAGTACTCCCAGGGTGGCCATTAAGGGAACCAGCTATGTAGTGCATTCTGCCCTGACATGGGTTATGCAGGAGATAGGGATGGATACAGCAGATGTTGATAAGGAAAAGATGGGTGTGGGGAGGCCTAATGTACAGATTTCAGTCAAGTTGGTAAGTAAGAAAATATATGTCTTGTCTCCCTACACCAAGAAGATGCCCATCTCTAAGAAAAGGCATCTTATGAGATCAAATTAGGACAAGAGGAGGAGGTCTTGGGGTGGGTTAGGAAGTTAATGTCAGACTACCTCAAATTTGTGTTATATATGGAAGGAGGAGCTAATATTTGCAGCTGTGAAGGGGGAAAGGTGTGAGGCTAGTTGTAATCCTGCAGGATCCTCTTGGCTAAAAGCAGTGCATTTTTGATTTAGGAAGACTCTGTCATTACGTGTATTGAGGCATTTTCATTTTGGGAAACCTCCTTTGGCTAAAGGAGTGTCTTTCAGGAGGTTCTTCCACTTGTCTTTGTAATATTCAGATGTGGTAACATTTAGACTGCTCTTGCAAGAAGTGTACCCAGATACCAGTAAAAGAGTTCCCAAGTGGTTAAAACTGTAGTGATCAGATGGTGGGAGGAGATGGATAGTAGCTTTACAGAGTGAGAGAATCTAAAGAACCAAGTAGGGTAACTGATCTTGTTTGGTTCAAGAAATGCACAGAGGAACAAGTTGGGTTGGATGGAGTTTATTTTGAAAGGGACAAGCTATGGCCTGCTGCAGCAGTCTGAGAGGCTTTAAAGCCTGACTGAAACCCTTTAGTACCCTCAAGAGTCTAATGTGAGATCCTTCAGCCAAGACTGTGCCCCTGGAACTGGCAGACTTGGTGAATGAAGTATAGCCTTGCAGAAGTGTTTATACATGTTTGAAGGGGAACAGGGATTACTGAGTCTGAGAGACTCATGGGGCTGTCTAGCTGTGCTTTTGATCTCCTCAGTCACAGAACTCAGTTTGGTGATCTTCAGGGATGTGGGTCCAGTTGGTGTGCACTGGAAAAGGGGCCCCTTTTTTAGAGAGGAGAAATGGACCCATGAGGAATGACCTGTTAATTTGTCATGATTGGGGTGGTCAGGATTATTTCAAAGAGCCCTGTCCATTTTGGTTTTATTTCCTAAGGGTTAGAGGGCATTGTATATACCCAGTGTTATGGTTTGTGTCTGGGTGTTTCCCCCAAAGCCTCATGCAGTCATGGGTGCAGGCTTCTAGAGTTTATGATTGATTCATGGTCGAATGTTGGAATTATGGGTGTGAGTGCTACACTTTCCCTGGGGCGGGTAGTTTGCACACAGTTTAAGGGAGGGAAAGAGACTGCTTGCCACTGCTCCACCCTTTGTACTGTTGTTGCTTTTGCTGTTTTCTGCTGTCATGAACTGCTGCCCTCTGCCATGTACCATCCTGCCTTGGAGCTAGCCAAGTATGAACTGAAACCTCCACAAACTGTGAGCTAAATAAACTTTTCCTTCCTTAATTTTGGGTGTCAGGTATTTTGTCTCAGCAATGAGAGAAAAGTAACCAAGACACTCAGTCTCCAGATTGTAGGGATGGAGGAGTGATAGTCTAGGCTGTTGGAGGGCTTTGGGAGGTTGGGTTCTGCATAGTTTCAAATGAGATGCCTAAGGGTGTTAAGTAAGGAATTTGAAAGAGGGGAGGGAAGGTTTCAATTGGAAGTAGTGGATGTGAGGGCAGTGAGGGATCTTCCATATCAAATATCAAAGGGGCCACGCATAAGAGGTTTGTGAGGAAGAGAATAGAGTATGAATAGGGTTAGGAGTAGGAGTTTAATCCAGTCTAAGTGGAGCTGGAGGGAAAATGTGATTAGGCTGTATTTAAGAAGGAGATTGCCCTTACCTGAGAGTTAGGGTAAGAATGGCATGTGGAACTTCCAGGTTATATTTATTGAGGAGACTACCTGTTGGGTGATCTGTGAGGTAAATTCAGAAGCATTATTAGTTTGGATGAAGGTTGGGAGTCTGAAGCAGGGAATGATTTCAGTGAGTAGGATGTGTGCTACTGTACAGAATTTTCTTTGAGACAGGGTCTCACTATGTAGTTCAGGAGTTGTGGCCTTGAAATCACTATATAGCCCAAGCTGGCCTTACACCCATGGCAATCCTCCTGTCCAAGCCTCCTGAGTGCTGGCATTACAGGTATGCACCACCATGCATGGCAAGGACTTTTGTTTGATGTAGGAAAGGCCTCCATCCATCTTGTGGTGTCACCTAGGACAAGGAGATATCTGATTTTTTTTTTTTTAAGCAGAGGCATGTGAATGAAGTCTGTTTGTCAGTTAGTGCTGGGGAGGGATTCCCAGATTGATGGGTGAGGAAGGGAGGAGGTCTGGGTTTACTCTTAGGGTTAGTGGTTTGGTATATGGAGTATTGAGCAATAATGTTTTGTAGGAAAGTCCTAAAACTAGGGTGAAGTGTTTGTGAGTCTGTACATATTGGAACAGAGGGAATGATCCATAATGGCACTGGTTATGGAAAGATGAAAGGAATTTGTTTTGCAAGCTTTTAGGAAAGACCAATTTTTTCATGGAAAAGCCACCACTGTTCCTCTTGTGCTCCCTGTTTTTTGAATAGAGTTATTTCTAGGGGTGAGCAGGAAGGCATAAGAGAGAACGGGAAGCAGGGAATGGAGAGAAGACTGGTTGGTAGCTGCCTGTTTTGCTACTCTATTTTTTTTTGTTGTTGTTTGTTTGTTTTTGTAGTTTTTTTTCTTTCAGTACCGGGAATCAAACTCACGACCTTGCGCTTCCCAGGCAGGCGCTTTACTACTGAGCTAAATCCACAGCCCCTGTTTTGCTACTCTATAAGACTTATTATTCACACAAATTATGTGTCTCAGATTTTCTTCCCATGAGTTAGGTCTTTGATGGCTTTTGCAATGAATGACTGCAGCTGTAGGGGATAGAAGAGCCACCTCTAGAAGGTCTTGAACTAGGGCTCCATTTTGTACATGAATATTTTTTTTGCAATTAGCAGTCCCCTTTCATGCCAGATTTAGGCCTTTGAGAGTAGGCTATGATATGCATATTTGGAGTTTGTAAATATTGATGGTTTTGTCTTTTGTGAGAGTGAGACCTCTCATGAGTGTGATGAGTTTTACCTGCTGTGAAGTTGTCCCTGACGGGAGGCTGCCATTTCAATTATTTCTCAGGGAGGGTGATAGCTTTCAATGATGGTGTACCTGCCTGGGAAGAAATAGTTTTTGAAGCGCTTCCATCAATAAACCAGTCAGGGAACCCTGGCATATGTCCCAAGTTTATGTGATGGAAGTGGGTGAGAGTAAAATCAAGGAGCTCAGTGCACTTACACTGGGAGGTTGAGTCTGAGGAGTTAGTTATTGAGAGAGTTGGTAGGGTTTAGGAAAGATGAGTGGCAGAACATAACTAAGAATTGTAAGAGGTGAGAGTGTGGGACTTGAACTCAGGCCGGAGAAAGGAGAGCTAAAACCTGATGGTTGGAGAGGTCAGTGAGGTTTGTGCAAAGAGTATACATGTTGGGGCTGGTGGAGAGTTATCTTTTGGGCCTCAGGGATAAGGAGTGAAGTTGACCCTACAACCTGTGAACAGAGAGGCTAACCTTTTATTACAAGGTCATGCTGTTTGGATAAGCAAGCAATAGGCTGGAGGGAGTCTGCAGCTGGGTATAGAAGTAGTCCTAATGCTTGTAATCTCTAGCCTTCTTGCTGGCTAGAAATTGAAAGATTTATTAGGATTGGGTAGGGCCAAAGTGGGAGCCTTAAGGAGTTCCCAGTTGATGGCCCATAAGGAAATGGGAATTAAATCTGTTTCTGGCACTCTTTCTTGGGAATTTCCCTGGGAAACTTCATAGAAGGGTTTTGCAATGAGTGAGAAATTTGGGATCCAAAGGCTAAAATAGCGAAGAAGCCCCAGGAATGAAAGAAGACCTTACTTTGTGGTGGAGACAGGAAGATTGTTAATAGTCTGTTTTCAGGAGGGGGTTATGTAGCGAGTGGTAGGGGTGAGGTGAAGGCTGAGGTAAGTGATCTCTTGTATCAGCTTGGCTTTGTGTTCTGAGACATGGTATCCCTTTCCCCCCAAGAATATAAGGAGACAGTATGGGATATAGAGTCATTTTTGGTGGACTGCAAAGCAAAAGTTCATCAACATATTGGAGTAGGATGCTGGGAGTGAGGTCTAGGGTTGGAGGTCCTTTTGACATGCTTGGCAAAAGAAGTTGGGGGATATCCAAAAATTCCTAGGGGAGAACTGGCTCTGTGAGTTGTTGGGTGAACAGAGATGGAGGTCTGTCCAGGTAAAGGCAAAAAAGTTGTCAAGGCTAAGGGGAACAATAGAGAAGGTGTCTTCGAGGTCTAAAATAGTATTGAGTACTAGGGGGATATGGAAGAGGAGAGTTATGGGTTGAGGACAACTGGGTGAGTGGGAACAACAACTTTGTTAATTTTTTAGAGACCTTGGACTGATGAGAAGGAGCCCTTGGGTTTTTTTTTTTTTTTTTTTTTT
>NW_004955607.1:202442-236668 GCF_000276665.1 Chinchilla lanigera
AAAAGAAGAAAGCACTTGATAAAGATGGCAATCAGGGCTAAGGGAGTATTGGTTGACTGTGACAGCCTGAGTAAGGTCCCTCAGGGCTATTTTGAGGGGTCAGTTTTGTAAGGTTGTAGAACTGTAGGGGCAGAGGGACATAAACAAAAATCCAGGACAAAATAAGGATGAATAACATTGTAAAATCATCATATGCTTATCTGTACCTGACCATTGTAAGATCATCACATGCTTACTGTATACCTTGTGCTTAAAAAAATGTACCCTACTCTAACCCTATAAAAGTGTTACTCACATTAATTATGCTGATCTTGTCCCCTTCTCAGAAACAAAGGCTAAGACCTGATTTACCTAGATCTTGAATCAATGAAACAGTTATGTTTAGAAACCACCTTACCCACATAAGTATGAAGTATATCTCATACTCACTGGGCCATCCCAAGTGGGATGCCTCCTATCTTACAGCACCACTCTACTGCTAAAATAGCTCTCTTGTTTTCTCTGCATTTGCCACCCTTTAAATAAACTTTTCCTTCCCACTATCCAAGTTTTGATTCCCCTACTTCTTGCTATGAGACCCACGACTCCATTTTTCACTGCAGTGAGGGCAAGGACCTGAAGAGAAGCAGAGGATCACTCAGAGACACACACTCTCATGGACACATTTGGTGTACTGGCTAAGGAGTTAATGAATAGACCACTGAAGATTCCTAGACATGCTCAGTATATCCAGCCTAAATGAGAGTGAACATGGGAGGAACCCTTCTTGCTGGGCCCTCATTCTGAATGATAAATCACTCATCTCCAGGAGGATCAAGTGCAGTCTCTAGGAGGATCAAGTACAGCCCCTGACTGTCAAGGAGGAGACCTGGAGTTTACCCTGATATGTCTTAGTGGTGGATCCATGTAAGTGCTGGAACAGCTATGCTAAGAGAGGATACTTCAAGCCCAGTTAGAGTCAGTGCCCATGGATGTGGGGATGGGAGAGTAGGAGTTCTGGCACATCTCCACCTTCTCTTTGCCCAGAAACCTTGGGCTGTGATTTCTTTTTTGGACTGTTGCTTCTTAATATCTCACAAAAGGAAACTGCAGATAATTTCTAAATTAGAATGCCCACCTTAAGGCTGTTACTTTTACAAACATAATAAAGGCAAGAGCTTAAATCATAGAAATGCCATAGACTTCTGGTGACAACCCAGAAATTATATTGATTCATCTTGGATGAACTGGCATGATGAACTGGTTTCTGTTCCCCTTGGATTATTATATAAGTCTAAAGAAATTTAAATGGCCCTGATGAGAGCCACTTTACTCTCCCTTCTCTTACTGGCTCACTGCTGACACTATAGGACCTTGGATTTCAACATAAGTAAACTATAGCCTTTCCAACAGAGGTAAAAAAATATTTTTTTATTTTAAAGAGAATAGTAAAAAAAAAGAACAATAGCAAAATACAAACAAAACAAAGCAAGGACATTAAAAATGATACAGGGTTTCAAACCAAATGATAGGGATTAACAGTAACTGTCCAGCAATTAACCATTCTGTTCCTCCATAAGCCTCCTAAAAAGACAGCTTTTTAAAAAATTACATACATTTGAAAAATAGAGACATCAGCACTATTTTAAAAAGTATAGGGAATCCAGACCCTCTTGGGATTGGCAAGAGGGACAGGGGCTCACTACTAAGGTCTCATGGGTAGAGGACACCCCATCCAGAGCTGTTCTAGGGTGCTCTATTTGGGGACACCTGACAGAGTGCTGTCTCCCCTGGTTCAGTAGCAAGTACCAGATCAGACCTCCATTCATCCTGAGTTTTTTTGTCTTTTCTCCCTAAAGATTGTGAGAGCCAAATTTTCAGCTATCTCTCCTTTGTCTCAGTAGGAGGTATTAGACAAGACCTCTGTTCATCACAAATCTCTTTTTCTCCAGCACACTTTAAGATATAAATCTCTTTTTCCTACAGGCTGCAGACTGCAGGGTCCAAATCTGCAGTCATTCCATTAGCTCTCCTTGGGAAGCTCTCCTCAAACATTGAAAAAAATTAAGTGTCCAGTCCTTTAAGAAAAAGGATCTCATTTTTATTACACTGAGGCTTGGATATGGATAAGTACAAGGGTCCCCAGGAGGCTGTCTGAGTTATAACACCATCCTCCAACTAGATCTCTTTTATAAGAGAGAAAATAGAGTGAGGTTCCCTAGGTCCAACTTTTATTCACCCTTTTGGACCAGCCCAGGTGGATTTCTCAATGTTTCCTTGATCCTCTCTCTTGACTGCTAGAAAACCAAGATTTGTGCAAGATTTGAGACTAAAGGAAACAAAAGGGACACTCCAATGTAGGGGTAGGGCCCAACTCCTCCTTACTTTAAGATAAGCCTCACAGCTCCTCTGGCTAGATCAGTGACTTTTAGAAATGTTTTTTAACAAAACAATCCATCATACCTCTTTAGTCACCTTTGGAATGCCTATTTAAACACTGGCCAATGTGAACAGATTTTTGTTTAATTTGTATGCCTAAAACATTTCTTGTGCTTTATAAATTTTTAGATTACAATTACAGTGTTAACTTGCTCTTCTTTATGCTTTTTGCTGGTACTAAGATAATTTTGTCTGCTGAAGTTACTTAGGGAGTCAGTTGGCAGCCAATCAAATTTTAAAAATCAGAGACAAAAAAATTGAGAAAGAAAAGACTTTAAGTTCAAGTAGCACAAGTGAAAGCAGCCCAACTCTCCTCTCCAGTCTAACTGTTGAAAAACGCTTTTACTCTCACTTCTGAGCTATTTCGATAATGTCATCATATGACAAAACACTATGCTGCTCCAATCTCCAGTTTTCTCTGTACAGCTTTCTAATTATTGTCTGTTAACATTCTACAGAGATTCAACTTGTAAGGTAACCATGATTGGTAAGAAGTAAGAGCTCTCTGGTCGTGTTCTCTATTTTAAAGTGTTTGATATCTAGATAAGATCATAAAATTAAACCTTCTGCTCCCATTACAATGATGGTATAACTAATCCTCCTAGATATTCAACAACTGAAGTTTGGAGACCAGAACAACAAAGATAACAGGGCTGAGAGGGCTTAGAAGAAGCCAATATTTTGGCTCTGGCCCTCCAAGGTCAACAAGGATCCAAGACAGGATGGGATTTATCATACAAGATGCTACAACTTTGGTAAGTCACCTAACCTCCAGAGCAAGATTGTTAGACCCCAAAGAACAGGAGTCAACCACTGTACAGTGTGTTAAAAAGGAGGGCCACCAGAGAGAACAACAGTATCCCTGCTTCTATAAGAAACCACAAAGTTAAGCAAGACCATGACCCATCCTGGCAACTGACACTGACAGAGGAGCTATGAGGCTCTACACATGGCCCCCTAAGTAAGCCCTGGAGAGCCTTAACTGACTTTGATATTTGCGAGCAGGTTAATTTTGTTTAATCTGATCTCACTTAAGCTAGGTCTTGAACACCCTGCAAAAAATATATAAAAATATGTGTCTCACTTTAGTTTGGTTTTAGACACTCAGCAGAAAAGTATAACCAAAGATATAAAAGTTATAGTAATGTAGACTAGACATAAATAAGGGGTCCTAATCACTAACACCTACTGACAGTTTCCACCCACACCTATAGACAAGGTTAGGAGCCAGGTGATTACAATTGTCCTTTCCATGCTATTGCTCATGCTTTGGTCATAAATGCTTTAATCTCTTGGTAGAGTTTGTTTGTTCTCACACAGGGGCTACCAAACTCCAAATGATCATGCACGTAGTCCTTCACATGGTCCTTCGGATGGTCTCCTTCCTTCTATTTTGGCCTGTACAATTGACCTCCCAATGGACATCACCCACTGCCCCAGCCAACACCCCCTTTCAGCCAGAAGTAGCCAGAGAAGTTATTATCCCTTATCCCAACAGCAGTTCAGTGGTTGTTTCCAGATAGAGAAATAAAGAGACACCTCAGACCCCCAGGCAGGATTAGATATGGGACCGGGCCCTTTAAGAAGTACAAGAGACATGGCCTCTGTGTCACAGCAAACAACTGAGCTGACAGCCTATAGTTTCACACTTGTGTCTATACACCATCCACACTGTCAAAATCCATGTGATTCTACAGATGCAACCTACCGTGAACTACCAACCTCCTTCCACCCTAGCCACCTCGACTGTCCCTCCTCAACTAACATCACCCGCCTTTCACATCACCCCTAACCAACAAAAAGCCAGAGCAATTATTGCTGTCTGCCATCTTATAGAAAGTAAGGTAATCAAGTCAGGGGGAAACATAAGGGCAGGTTAGTGGGACATAAACAAAACCCAGGGCAAAACATGGGTGACTAAGATGGTAAAATCATCATGTTTATTGTGTACAATGTGCTTGAGAAAATATATCCTACTGTATCCTTATGAAGCTATTACTGTCTTAGGTACTTTTCTAGCTGCTGAGACAAAATACCTGACACTCAAAGTTAAAGGAGGAAATGTTTATTTAGCTCACAGTTTGTAGAGGTTTCAGTCCAGCTGGCTCCAAGGCAGGGTGGCATCATAGAGAAGAAACAGTTCATGGTGGGCAGAAGGTAGCAAAGCAATAAGGGACCTTAGCAGCCTCTTTCTGTCCCTCTTATAATCAACCTAGGCTACTGGGATTTGGGTTGTGCCAAACCAATCAGTGACAGAGACCACTATGAAGCAGCTCTGATCAGGATTTAATATTAACCAATTGGCTTTCCATATTTACTTGTGAGTTGTCCAAAGCTTATGCACCTTGTCTAAAGATGGGCAGCAGACTCATAGTAAATGCGGTTTTTTGTTTTGCTTTGTTTTGTTTTGTTTTCTGGTACCTGGAATCGAACTCATGACCTTGTGCTTGCCAGTCAGGCGCTGTGCCACTGAGCTAAATCCCCAGCCCCAACTCATAGTAAATGAACCTCTATGAGTTACTGGTCATCACTGAGGCCTATATTGGCCTATGAAGCTGTGGCACCTCAAAGGACAAGATAAGGCCACAGCTGAAGATGTCTGGATCCAACCCTTCTTAACTTAAAGGAGACTATAGCTGCAGTCGCTACACTCCTACAATAAATACCAACCTAAAGATAAGGTAGTTCTCCTGATTGACATAATTTACTACTTGGGAAAATTCTCCCAAGGTCCTGCTCAGATTCCTGCATTTTCTTGAGTACCCCCTTCCTTTGTTTGTAAACCAAATAAATATGGTCTTCCCAGAGAAGTCTTTGTCTAAACCCAGAGAATATCAAATGCTGTAAGAGTTAGACCCTTCTGGAGCCCTGAAATCATTTCAGTTGTCTCATTTATTTAAGTCTTCACTGTCCACTTGTTTGGGAGATTGCAGGCCTGATCAGCCCACAAAAACTAAGGGTTTTTAGCCTGATAAATCAGTGGACTGATTTAGTAAGTACCCACACTTAATCCTAGCACTGCACCACTAATCAGTCAAATACTCTAGATTCATCCATCTCTGAAAAATCTCCACCTGTGACCACATGAGGCTTTAGAGGTACGTCTAAACATAAGCCATAAAGTTTACTTTCATTTACTATATGCTGATCTTCTTTCTCCACAGAAACAAAGGCTAAGATCCTGAGTGGCCTTGTCCACACCAGTCAACAAAACAGCTTTATTCCTATAAGTATGGACACATCCCATACTCACTGGGGACATCCCAAGTGGGATGCCCCCATCTTCCAGCACCATTCTCCTGCTAGGATAATTTTTCCTCTGCTTCCTTTGCACTTGACACACTTTAAATAAACTTTGCTTCCCACTAGTTTTGACTGCCCCATTTTCTATTAAGAGTCTCACTTCTTTATTCTTCACTGGAGTTAAGTCCATGACCAAAGAGAAGCAGGGGGTCATGCAGAGACCCTCTCTGAATGCAACAGAAGAGGATTTTGTGTCCCAAACAATAGGGTTAACTTGTGATTTGATGAGTTGGATCACCTCAGAGGGGAGGCTCTCATTAGGTTGCACGACTGGTGGGATAAAGAAGAGCTCAGAAGGAAGTGAGAAAATATATATAGATGCCCCTATGTGATAGAGGATATCTCTTTCCAAAAGGAGCATAGAAAAGTGAGGGATTAACAAGAGTGAGTGAAAGTTATATGGCCCAAACAGCAATATAAGGAAGGAGAAATATTGGCTTTCATTTCTGTTAGCCTCTTCATTCCAACAACTGAGATACAGGAGGGAAGCAAAGGTCCTAAATATTTAATAAGAACAGAGAGGCTTGTCTTTCCTGCCAGAAAGGGTTTTGAGGGCTATCCAACGGGTAGCTTTGACCACAGCCTCACAGTCCTATCACAGACAGCAGTCAAGCTTGTGCAGCTAACTCTTTGGGAAAGAGGGGAAACAGGCTGAGAAAAAGGAGGCTCTCATGATCTAGGACTAAGCTTGGGATGAACTACCACTGCCTGTTGCTTCCTAGGCTGCAAAAGAGCCCTAGCTCTCAGCTCCCATTCCCAGGTTTTGACACCAGATGAATAGGAAATAAAGGACATGAAATCAACAGTCCAAGGAGGTTTATTGCCAAACCTGAGGGGAAACTTACTGTGCAAGTAGAACAGAGAAGATGTCTCTTACAGGCTGAAGCTTTTCTATAGCATTTTTAGTGGGCATTTGAGAGGGTGGTTTGATGAAATGGTGGGCTTGCTGTGTCCTCTGTGACCTACTGATATGTCCTCAGGGAACTTTTTGTGACCTGCTGATGTGTCCCCTGTGACCTAAGTAAAATGAAGCCTGTATTTCTTCAAGATAGTGGGTGGGCTCATTAGAACTGGCAGTGTCCCAGTCCAGGCTCCATCAGATATGTTCTATGGACTTCCCCAATGAGGACAAGGTTTTTATCTAGCAAACCCACTCTTACATTTCCATTTAGTTGAGCCCTTGAAATCCATATCAACAGAAAATCAAAGACGAAGCATCTCCAGATCAATCACAAAGGGCCTCTTAATCCATATTTGACACAACAAAGCAAATAATTAGCATTTTGTCTCCCAGAGCTATGACATTAAACCCAGAATATCTATTTAATGGGCCCATAACATGAAATCCAACCCAATCCAGGCTATTCTCCTTCCAAAATTATCCTATACCTAAAGTGGAACTTGGAGAGAAACTAGCCTTTCTCTCCCTTTATAAAATCTTCCCAGCTCAGGCAAGCAACCCGTTGGGCAAATCCTCCATCAGGAATGTGGAGTTGTGCTTTCTCACAACAGTCCTGTACTTTTCTCACTGATAAGGGAGATACTTCAGGCAGTTCTTTCATTGGAATCTTCTCCCATAGATGGGCATTACTTGGTACTAACACTGATAAAACTAATAAATGGGGTTATAAACAAGCTTCACAGTGTCCTAATTCCTGAGATGCACAGGATGTGTATTTGTTCAAGGCTAAGATAAGATTAGCTCCTGGGATGATTAACTGCCTTTATTTCACTTCTGTATCTCTACTTGCTTGATATCATAAATTGTATAAAAGGGGACCTCTCCTTGGTTCAGGGCTCAGCCTAGCTTTGAGCATTTCTAGTGGCTGAGACAGTGCACCATTGTCCTCCTGAAAAATCCCTCTTGATCTCTCCAGCTTCTTGAAACTTACACAATGTAACAATGAAATCCATTCCCATATCTTTCCCCCCAGATATAAGCTTGTAAGAATAAGAAAACTCAAGATATTTGGGACTATAGTATACCTCCTCATGTGTTATGTATGGCTTATATCTAAATGTCCCCCCAAAGCCTCATGCAGTCATAGATGGGGCTTTGGGGAGGTGACTGCATTATA
The DNA here is from genome assembly GCF_000276665.1 of Chinchilla lanigera. NCBI lineage: Eukaryota > Metazoa > Chordata > Mammalia > Rodentia > Chinchillidae > Chinchilla > Chinchilla lanigera. Next base: position 210,242 of record NW_004955607.1, read on the forward strand.
GTTGTGTGATACAAGATCATGGGTGTGTGATACTGCCTTGGCAGGTGATCTCTGGAGGTCTCTTACTTGTGTTATCTGTTACATCTGCTGCTTTGGGAGGAGACCTCTTCAGGGGGCCTGAAGTCCTCTCCCAAACCTCTGTCTGAACCGAGACCACCCAGTGACATCTGCTCCTCAGACCTTGGTTCCTATAGCTCCTGCTGTGCTTCATCTCACTAGGCCTTTAGATCAGATAAGCCACCCTATCATATTCTTCTCTCTCCCTCTTTCATTTTCTTTGGCTTCCTTTCATCCTCCATCAAAAAGTCAGAGAGAGGTTTGCCTTGCTTTCCATGCATTTAAACTCCAGTACTGGTCTCCAAAAGCATCCTTCAGGAAAACTGCTTCCCTTTGGTGTCTGGCCAACAGCAGAGCTGCCTGCCTTTGCTAATCCAAGGGGGTCTGGGAGAGAACAAGCCAGGGGGCCCTGAGAACAAACTCCAGGGACAGATTCCTGCATGGGGCAGTCCAGCTTTCAGTGAGGGACTGGAAGTAGGACATGACTTTAAAGGAATCCTAGGATTCAGGCATTCCTTAGCCCAAAGACCAAGCTGGTGGCACTTGAAGCATGGCCTGGGAGGTGTGCCCTTGAGTTGGGGAGCCTTGAAGGTTCCCTTGGCTGTCAGCTGGGACTTTGGTCCAGCCTGCAGCTGTGGGTTTCTTATGGTGGAGGCAAAGAGCTGGAACTCAGAAGTACACTGTTTATGGGCAACTTCATCCCTATTATTGAAGATCTTGAAAGCCAGGTCTATTAACTACTGTTGGGGGTTTGGAGGACCAGCCTCCAGTTTCTGCAGCATTTTCCAAATACTTGGTACAATAAATCTTGTGCTGTATTGCCTTTACCCAAACCTGCTTGAGTGGTTTCTAGTGGCCCATTACTCATGCTGTCTGTTACACTTCCTGGAAGGCTACTTCAAGCTGCCTGCCATGCTATGAGATCTCTCTCTTCTCCCACTCTATCTTGGAGAAAGCCAACTGTGAGTTCAGACTTCTACAAACTTTGAGCCAAAATGAACCTCTCCTCTTTTAAGTTGTGAGTGTCAGGTCTTGTGTCTCAGTGATGAGAAAGTAAAAATATTTTGGAACCAGAGAAGTGGGGTCATTGCTGTGATGCTACATGCCCATGTGGTTCAGAAGCCTTTGGAACTGGCTTGAAAAGTTTTGGGATAGCAGCTGGAGAAGCAGGTTTAGAATGTTATGCACTGAGTTTGATGGAAGATTCTGGTCAGATCTAAGAAATATGCTGAGAATAATGCAGCCAGTAAAAACCAGGTTTAGAAGGTTTCTGGAAGAAGGATCCAATTTGTCTTTGAACTCCAGGCCATGTGTGTAATGCATTTCTTAAAAACTTGTCTGCATTTTGTTCATGTCCAGAGATATTTTGGGAGACTGAGATTAAGGGTGACAGACCAATTATTTGGGGAGAAAGTTTTTGAGGAAATCTCAATGTTGAGGTGGTGGCATGGCTTATATTGAGGGCTTTTAGCTAGTTCTACCTTGTGAATCAAGCGCAAAGAGCCCAGCAAAATGATTTTTAAAAATTTGAATTTGGCCAGAAAAGAAGTTCTGGTAAATCTGAGGACTCCAAAAATGGAGCAGAGGAGAACTTCATTGCTGAAAAGATTAGCATTAAAAACGTAAGTACTTTATAACACAATAGAAAAGATAGCCTGAGGGCCTCACAAGAACCAGTAGGACTCACCCTTTACAGACTCAAAATTGCAGAGGTATAAGTCTTTGCTATGAGAAGAGTCCTAGGCCACCATATTCCAGAATGCTGGTAGCCTAAGTAATTTGTTCCTAGGCACTAGGTTTATAATGCTCGGCCATACACAAACTCAATACCTGTAGCCAAGAGAGATGCCCCAGCTGCCAGCAGATCTTGGCATCATCCATGTAGTGCTGGTTTTAACTGCATGTATAATGCAAGAGTTATGAGGACAGGAAGGTTTCCACCCAGATTTCAAAAGGCCCGGGAGGTTAGGCATTGTGGCCCTCAGAGAGCCATATCTGAACTTGAGTGTGAAGCCAAAGTGCAATGGAAGCCCCAGAAAGTTGGAGAAGCCAGGAGCATGGATCATCTGAATGAAGCCACAAGCAGTGAGCAAATCTGGCCAAAAAGAGGCCACAAGGGCTGCAGTCACTGACAGTGCCATAGGAGTAGGGCCACCACCTAAGCCCTTTGGAGTTCATATCTTGCCTGATTGCCCTAGGTGCTGGACATGGAACTATGGGATATAATGTTTGCCCTGTTGGACTTCAGTTTTTCTTTAGTTCCATTCTTTTATATCCCATGGAACTGGAATGTTTACCCTCTATGTTTGAAATGTTTAACTTTCTTTTCATTTTTACAGTGGCTCAGAGCTAAGGGTTTGCCTTAAATCTCAGAGAATTTGGACTTTTCAGGATTGTTGAAACTGTCATGACTTTGGCAACTCTTAAAGGTAGGCTAAATGCATTTTGCACGTAGATGTGCATATCTTTGGGGGGCCAAGGGTGAAATGTTATGCCTTCTGTCTAGGTGTTCCCCCAAAGCCTCACATGCTCCTAGGTGGGTGTTCTGGGAGGTGACTGGATCATCAGTGTGATACTGGCTTAGTCTACTGAGTGTGATGTTGGGAGAGAAGTGGGCCACTGTAGGTATTACGTGAAACAGAATATATCTCTCCTCCTCCTTTGATGACTGCTGTTTCCTGCCTGGCATGCCATGGACTTTCTCCTTTGCCATACCCCACTGCCTTGGAACCAGTTGACTATAAACTGAAACTCCGACAAACTGTGAGCCAAAATAAACCTTTACTCCTTCAAATTGTGTACATCAAGTATGTATCTCAGTGAGGAGAAAGAAACAGACATCATGGGTAATGCGTTCATTTCACTGTTAGGAACCTTCTGAGCTTTGTGCCTGATTATATGCCTAGAGATAAAAGTGGGTGATAAGACTGAATGTCAGGAGTACTGGCATTGTCTTGCTTAACTGCATTAGGTCAGGTCATTGGTGTTTATATAGACTACACAGGATTCATTTCCTTGGCCAACATCAAAGAGATAGTTGTAAGAATACCTCTGTAATTGAGAAGGGAGAAATTTCCTCCTCTAACGATAATCTCCAAATTACAAGAGTTCAATATCCCATGCAACACATTTATTCCAAACATTACCAAATTATAGTATCAGAATCATTTCCAATCAATCTTGACTAGTTTTTTTTTTTTTTTAAAAACCAGGAATCAAACTCAGGACCTCACACTTGGTAGGGAGGCACTGTGCCACTGAGTTATATCCCCAACCCCCAATCAAGGCTCTTGAAGCCTGAGCTGAGCACTAAAGTTGTGCTATAGATCAGCCAGTCAATTATGAGGGCTGATGTTTTGTTTTTGGCAACTTCACTCCAATAACTAAAGGAGTGGGAGAAGATTCTTTTTCAGGACACACTTAAAGCCTTATTATACTTTTTTTTTTAAAAAAAGAGAATTTTTAAAAAATTAACAAAATAACAGCAAAGACAAAGACAAAACAAAGCAAAAACAGTAAAAATGATACAGGATTTCAGAACAGAATGACAGGAATTAACAGTGGTTGTTGTATTACATATTGTTATCTTCAGTGAAGTTGCTCAGGTGTAAGAATGCAAGATGGATCAAAACACTAAAGAGAATAAAATAATAATAAAAAACCCCTTAGAAATGATACAGCTGGGATAAATGTACTACTGATGTCTAATGGTTTATTGAAAAGAACAGTTAATGCTTATTTTTTTTTTATCAATTTTGCATGCCTATATTTGGTAATCTGAACAACTAATTTGAAGACAATGCAATATAACAACAATTGGTGAATTCCTATCACCTTGTCGTCTTATACATTTTTTCAGCATTTTTGGAGTTGGGAGTTTGAATCTTCCTAATTTTCCCAGATGCGTGAAAAGTAAACAACTAGCATTATATTTCTTCTTCTAACAATGCTCAAAAGTATTATATATAGTGTCGCTAAATTTCTTGCATCTCATATGTAGGGAATTTGGATAAACAAATAGATCTATGTTGTGTATTACTACAGAGTTTACACTTCAGACTTTTGGTACTTGATATTATCAAGAGAGCCCAAAACAATTTTAGGTTTCATCAAAATAGAAAGTCAACTCCAAGAATCATTAAAACAAATGGAGAAATTCACCTTCATTTTTTCTCTAAAATCACTTGGTATCTAAAACTCATGGCATCAATATTTATATTTGTTACAGATCTCTAAAGGAAACGAATCAATAGAAAATGTGTAATAGTGAAAGGGGATTTTTCACACAGGTTTACACAATCAGAAGTGGTAGAGTCCACAGCAGCCATCTACGTGCTACAGGGCCAGAGGATCTACTGCCTGCTCAGGCAAAAAAGATGACAGTACAAAACAAGAGGTATCGAAGATGTAGTTCTGGTATAGGTTGAAAGCCAGGAAGTTCCCTGGAAAGTTGCAGTGTCTGAACTAGAAGGCTGAAGAAACCAGACCTGGGGACCAATGTACAAAGACAACGGCAGCAAAAGATGTCCCAACCAGCTCTTCAAATAGGCACATCTACTCCTTTCTCTTTTTACCCCATCCAGGTTATAAGGCTATTGGTTGCTGCCACCCACCATGGGAGGGGGTCTTCTCAGTTTGCTGGCCTACATGTCAGTTAGACACACACAGAACAATGCTTTTGTCATCAGCCCAGTGTTTCTTGATCCACTCATGTTCACACACTGTATTTAACAGTCATGTGAGTCAACACAGACTTCTGCAAAATATAAAAAGAACTTTTTTATTTCTTAAGAATTGCAAACCCAAAGAAAATGGTGCCATGTACACACCAAAGCACATACAACCCATTACATATATGGTGTCCAAATAGTAATTAATTCCATAAGAACTGACAAACCATTCCTATCTGGGTATTTCAAATTTCACATGACAACTGGGGAAATATGTTTGATAGTTCTTCACTTTAAAAACCCCACATATTTATGAGAATAGGTAGTTTAATATATTAGAGACAGGTATTTGCTTTAGCCAGGCACTCAACAGCCTATAAAAAATGAGATGAGATGCTATTTTGTATGAAATTTATGTAAGGATATATTCCAGCTGACAGACAGAAATTTTCAAATGAAAAAGGATAAGCATATTTTGCTATTAGAAGATTAACATCTACTGTAAAGGGGAAGAAAAAATATATGCAATTAAGTTTTCTCAAGCAGGTGCTCTAAGAAAAATTAGGCATGATAATCCAATACCCTATTTTAAAGTGGGAGAATTACTTCTATGGGCACCTAGATCAGTCCTCATGAACATGTGAATTCCACTATGAGCTAGACTCAGGTGCCTGAGTGCTGGCATTAGGTGCACTATGTGTAAAAGAAAGTTTCAAATGGTGAAGAAAATGGAATATGGAAATATGCTGTGAAGACCCACGGGAGGACACTGCACATCTGGTGGAAAAAGTGGTTTGCACTACAGATACTGGGGGCAAGGATATGGGCTGGAGTACTCTGTTCCTTCAGGCATATGTGGCTTTGCTTAAATGGTACAGGAATCTAGGTTGATGGCAAAATATGGTGACTCCCACAGATTTAGAGATTGAGATTGGAGGTCAAGCATAGTGGCACACACCAGCAATCCCACTGAGGCAGGAGGATCACAGTAAATTTGAGGCCAGCCTGGACAGGATAGTGAGTTTGAGGCCAGACTCAACTGTATTGCAAGACTCTGGCTCAAAAACACAAACTTCAGATTGGAGATATTAACAAGATCGTCGGTAATTTTGTGGGGTTTTGATTTGCAGCTTGAGGAGCAATGACACTACAAGCACAATTCCTTAGAATGGGGCCATGTTTTAGTGGAATAACCAGTTATCAGCTATGTGCATGAGTGGATGGTAATCAGGTAATGGCAGCAGTGCAAGACAAAGTGGTCTGCCCTATAAATTTATCCCTCTTACAGCACTATCTATGGTGATTTTATGAGGTGAATCATCAAGCATGAATCATACAAGTGACTGTATGACTGTGTATGAGAACAAATTTTGCATGCCCTAGGAAATGTGGAGTCTTCTTCCAAAGAAGGCTTATCCCTCACAAGTGCTAGGTGAGATTCACAGACTATGTGTCCTCATACTCACTTAAGTCATTTACTGGAAGTAAATTGCCTATCTGAAATCATTCAACAAACTATCCATTCTACAGAGTAATTCCCAGAATGGATCATCAGGCATTTTCATTACATTTGATTTGAAAATGAAAACTAAAATATTAAGAAAGATAAAAAATGTGGTGGAAGGGGAAGCCTCTAACAATAAGGCAAAGAAGGCATACTGATTCTCAACAAAATGCTCATAATTTAACATTGATAAAGCATATTATAGGCCAGTTATGGTAGTGCACTCTTGTAATCTCAGTCCTCAGTAGGCTGAGGCAGGATCACCACAAGTTCAATGACAGACTGGGCTACACAGTGAGCTCAAGACTAGCCTGAACTATGTATTGAGACCCTGTATCACAAAACTATAAATAAAACTAAATGCTATTGTAACTATATTGAGGTAAGATTTTGATGTCATATCTTAGTTGTCTTCTAAAGATTGTGGTAACAGGAATGCTTTTTAGATATTTGTATAATTTTACTTTTTAAAATTAAAAAAATGTATTTCAAAAAATCTTTCAGTATATGGAATATTTTTAAATATTGTCTCAATTGTTTTGTATTCATGAGAAAAACATTTCAATATCTTTAAAATTAGTTTTTCCTTCTTGGCTTTGCTCTAAAGCGTTCATGTAAGGGAAATTAAAAAGATTTAAATCAGTATGTAATATTTGCCAAATATATGTGACATAACAGATGAGGAAATGAAACAGAATTTGTGTATTTTGACCTGTACCTCAGGAGTTAACATTGAAGCATTTTTCTAAATAAAACTAATCCAAACAGAGAGTCTATCAGGGAACAGTTATGGATTGCATTAGGTAAATTGAAACAACAGTGCAATATGAATGCGATTAGGCTTTCCCTGGAAGATCTCACCAATAATTAATAGTTTTTAAGGCAATTACATTGATACTTCAGTTGTTGAATGGCTCCAAGACTGAACTTTCCACTACTCAAACAGCAATGTTTGAAAAAAATCTGCTTGGGGCTCATAACTTTGCTCAATAGTCAAACTGAAAATCTGACTTGAAAAAAACTGTATGGGCCAAAAGTGAGTCACATGTTGCATCTTGCCATGGACACAAAGGATGACACTTCCATCTAAGCTCAGGTCTCAGACAACATATAATGCTTGTGTTAGTGCTTTAGGAGCATTCATCATTGTACTTCTCGTGCTTTATTTAAATAAAATATTGTAGCCATCGCTCCAAAGAAAGTGATAGCAGCAGTAAAGCTAAGAGTAAAACCGTGAAAGCCACAATGGAGTGAAGGAAAGAAATCATTGCAAAATTTGTTAAAGTCCTGGAAAGATGAAATTATAAACTGCAGGAGTATGAGTGGTTGAAATCTTAGGCACAGAAAAATATGGACTCAAATGTGAAATTAAAACTGAACTCACAGAAGTAGAGAGTAGTATGAAAGCAGATAAACGGATGATAGTTGTAGTCAGATACATAAAATAAGATCTAGTGTTCTGTGACATATAACAATCACAAGTAGTAATAATGTTAAAATGACTTGAAAGTGTTTTTGAGAAAGAAATGATGCAATGTAGAATTGAAGAGAATGCTTCAGTATAATTGCCACGAACTATATTTTCAAATTATCTTTGGAAACAAAAGTATCAAAAAGATTCTTAAACTCTGTGAAGGATATTTAATAAACTTTGATTAAGTCATGTTAGGTCCTGTATGAATAACAGGCCCCAAAAAGGGCAGATAAAGCAGGTGGAGACTATGAAAGGGAAAAAATTGTATTTTTTATAAATAAGTCTTTCCAACTTATCTTTTCAAGAAAGCTTGGGCTTACTTTTATTATTTCTATACCCATTACACTTCCAAGTAATTACAAAAAGTAGGAAAGAATAAAGATGACTTATGGAAATAATGGTCTCTAAATTATCTGAAGTTGAATAACCCTAGGACAATGATTATGAGAAATGTCACTATGCTGTTAACCTAACAGTATAATTATTACCACCTGATACCTACATCTTGAGTAAGGAAAAAATTTAATGTCCATTAAGAAAATAACCTGCCATCCAAAACTCTAAACTGATAATAGGTAACATTCATTTTCTTCAGTAAAAAAATTAAAGATTATAGTTTCAAAAAAAGGTAATTCAAAATTCACTATTTTCTGTGGGAAACAGACATTTTAATAACTGTCAAGAAGTTTTCTTCTTCTGATATAATGACTAATTTAAAAGTTGTTCTTTATCCAGTTTACAAAAATGGAGCTAAAAAACAGGCATTTATAATAAGCTTCAAGTTTGATTAAATGCTCTCCTATAATCTTTGTATTTATAGTCTTTTCCCCATGTGAATTTTCTAGTGTGCAGTAAAGGTTGAAATTTGACCAAAGCATTTGCAACATTCTTGACATTTCTAGAGATTCTCTCTAATACATATTCTATGCTGAAGTGCTGCCACAACCATTACATTTGTGTTTCAATCATGTATGAATTTTCTGATGTCTAGTAAGACTTGAACTTAGATTAAAGGCTTTACCACATCTAGTACATTTGTACGGTTTCTCTCCAGTATGAATTCTCTTGTGCTGAGTAAGTGTGGAACTTCGTGTAAAGGCTTTGCCACACTCTTTACATTTGTGGGGTTTCTCTCCAGTATGAATTCTCTCATGTTGAGTTAAGTTTGAGGAACTATGGAAAGTTTTGCTACATTCTTTACATTTGTAGGGTTTCTCTCCACTATGAATTACATTGTGTTTTTTAAGGGTTGAAATTTGGTTAAAGGCTTTGCCACATTCTTTACATTTGTAGGGCTTCTCTCCAGTATGAATTCTTTGGTGTTGATTAAGGGCTGAATTTTGATAGAAGACTCTGCCACAATCTTTACATTTGTAGGGTTTCTCTCCAGTATGAATTTTCTGGTGTTGATTAAGGGCTGAGTTTCGATAAAAGACTTTGCCACAATCTTTACATTGGAAGGGCTTCTCTCCAGTATGAATTCTCTGGTGCTTGGTAAGATTTGACCTTTGATTAAAAGCTTTGCCACATTCTTTACATTGAAAGGGCTTCTCTCCAGTATGAATTCTCTGGTGTTGATTAATAGTTGAGCAGTATTTAAAGGCTTTTCCACACTGTTCACATTTGTAAGGTTTCTCTCCAGTATGAATTCTCTGGTGTCGAATCCAAGTTGAACAATAGTCAAAGACTCTGTCACAATCTTTACATTTGTAAAGTTTCTTAACAGTTGAAGTTTGATGAAAGGTTTTGTTACATTCTTTACACTTGTTGAGTTTCTCTCCAGTATCAATTTTCTGGTGTTTATGAAAGGCAGGATCATTAGCAAATGCTTTATCATGTTCTAGAGAGAGCCTGTGTTGAATATGGATACTTTGATGGATAGTAAGTTTTGAGCACTGATCAAAGACTTTGTAACATTTATCACATTTGTAAGTGTTTTTGGGAAAATGTGTACACTGATGCTTACTAGGGTTTGAGTCACGGCTTATATTTTTATAAATTTCACTACATTGGTAAAATTTCTGTCCAATATAAATATCCTGGTAATTATGTAGTGTAGGCCCCTCACAAAAGGTCTTTCCACATTCATTACATATGTCATGAGTTTGCAAAAGATCTATATATGAGTTTTGCTTACACATTAATGGATGTGCAAACACCTTGTATTTATCCAAATTGTATATTTTTGCACACAATAGACATTCTTGTTGATTGTAGAATAACGAACTTTTCTTAAAGGATATGTCAAATTGATAACATTTAGAACTTTGTTCATCCATTTTCAATCTCTTGTCTACAGAAATGTTTGCATGAAAATTTAATCCAATGCTACCTTTGAAATTGTTCAAATAGTTAACTGAATCACTGACTAGATCCATTTTTGAGTTCTCCAAATTTTCTTTGAGAGAAAGTTTATTTTTAATAATTGAGTATGACTCCTTACTTACAGAAACATGTTGCTCATTCAATGTAAGTGGCAAAAATTCAAATATTTTCTGTGATGTTACGTGTTCTTTATTGCTTTTGGCAGTGTTATCTCTGTTGTCTTTAGTTGTCACATATTGGTTATGTCCATTAAAACATGGATTCTCTCCTTTATACTCACTAACAATTTCCCAGTCTTTTCTTAAGTATAAGTCGCTAATGCCACAATTTCCAAATTTCTGATGCATAACTTTTTGGAATGAATGTTTTATGCACTGCACTGATGAAAATCCTTGGGTATGACAAGACATAGCTGAAAAAATAAAAACAACAAATTATCCCAATGATTAGACTTGAGTCTATATATCTTACAGATATAATAAAATTATACTGAGCTGAATACTTCAGTGAGATAATAGAATACTACACATAAGGTCCTTACTTTTCTATAGTTATGTAAGCTGAACAAAAAATGCTGACCAGATAACCTTGTGAGAACTCTCAAAACCAGTTAGAAGTTCACAGCACTCCACTTTAGCATGACTTTAAGGAGAGCCACATACTTGTAGAAATGAAATTTACTAGAAAAAATTAATCCTGTCAACCAAAAATTTTCCTTCTCCTTATATAGCACCAGGTAATTATGAAAAAACTCTCAAAAATGTAACATATAGGCACATTTCTGGCTTTCATGAGAATTATATTACAACTGATGTCTATCCACCTTTAAGCAGACAGTGGGTGATAAAAGGTACATTTGCATGACAGCTCAGTTCATTTTAGACTAAGTCTAATATTAACAATAGTAAAATGAGAACTGTAACATAAATTATCAACAGATATAGAAAAGAATATGGTATTTTAAGAAACATGCATTCCTTATAAATACCTTAATTATACTTATCATAATAGACAATAGCTCTTGAATTTTTAAAGTTTTATTATCTAAAATTTTGTAACCATTGACTGATTTCTTCCCAACCCCTCCAGCAAAAATCATAGACCCTGGTATCTTACTTCACTGTATATGAAATAAATTTAGACTTCATATATAATTGACATTATGCAGTAACTGACTGCACTGGGCACAGTTCAATTATTATAAATTCTTATATGTTTGCCTTTCTGCATCAAATAACAAAATTATCTCTTTATGGCTGAACTGTAATTCATGATAGATGTATAAATGTGTTTATTTATTCATTTATTGAAAAGAACTTTGATTCTATATCATGCTTTTATGAATTATGTTGCTCTGAACTTAGTGTGACAGATATATCTTCAACAAAGTGACTTGCTTTCTTTTAACTACAGATATTGTATTGTTGAATCATACAGTTGTTCTCCTTTTTGTTGTTGTTCCTGAGGATCAGACTCACGGACTTTTGGTTGTTAAGCAAATGCTCTACAACTGAACTATATTCCCAGCCATACTTATAACTTTTTGAGCAACTTTCACGTTGTTTTCCATAATGACTCTATTAATACACAGTAGGCTGGTTAAGTACACAAATCTCAACAAAAGTTAACCCACTGTACAATAAGAAAAAACACTGCCCATTCAAAGGAAAAAATAAGACAACAGAAAGTGGCACTGAGGAAAAAACATTTATGACTTAACTAAAGAATTCAGAACAATCATTTAAAAGATAATTAGCTAAAGAAGAAAACAGAAAACTAAACAAAATCACAAAAATGATAACAGATAAAAAATTTCTATTAAAAACAAGGAGAAACAGTATAGCTGAGAATTCAATACATAACAATGCCCAAGACATTCTTTAATATGAAGAAGGAAAAATACATCTAAATTCAAATTGCTCAATCATCACCAAGGATGAACTGAACATAAAGAACACACTAAAATCAAACTTTCAGAAGTCATGGTCAGAGAATCTTCAGAGCAACAAGAGAAAAATGATGTGTTGTATATAAATTTGCTATGTGTTTACCAGTGAATGTCTTTGCAGATTCCTTGAAATCCAAAAAGAAATTAGAAAATGTAAACAAAATGCTGATACAAACAAAAACTGCCAGTAATACTGAACCAGAAAAATGGCCCTATAAAAAAAGTAAATACAAGATAGACAAATGCTCAAAGAGCTTATCACCATTAGAACTAACACAGAAATGCTAAGAGACCTCATTGAAAATAATGATGCACAGCATCACAAATCATGAAATTTTAAATCTCTCAGAAAAATATATGTACACATAGAATTCAGCAGTACTAAAAGGAAGGTGAAAATACATTTTCAAATTTGCTATGTAATTGCAAAGGTAAAAGTATACAAAATATTATAATTTTATTATGTATAAAATATGATAGCTGTGACTTCAATAACAATGCAGAAAAGAGATACAAACAAGGTATTTTTATATCAACTTCAAGTTCATTTGCTACCAGTTTTAAATGTTTTATAAGTTAAAATGCTTCTATATAATTCCAATGAAATTAAATATCTACATATGATGAAAAGAAAAGGGAACTATGAAATAATAATGTATAAAAATCAAAGAACCATAACTAAAGCAATTAAAGGAAAATAATTTAAAGAAATACAGAGATAATTAATATAAAACAGTATTAATTCCTTCATTTTCAGTAATTTGTTCAAATATAAATGAATTAAATACCACAATAAACACAGTACATTCACTATTTGGCATAAACTTTAAAAATCCAAATATACAATATCTAAAGAAGATTTTTTTTAAAAAAAGAAGATTCTTTTTAGATATAAGGACAGAAAAACAGAAAGTGAAAGGGTGACTATGATGTTTTCTACAAATCTGTCCAAAAGACAAGTGTCATTGGTTCTCGGCCTTTTGGTTAAGATCAAGTGAAGACAAGTACCAACAATTATATTGAATAAAATACTCTTAAAAATAAAACTATATAAGCTGAACAACAACTAACTCAAAACTTGTCACAAGAGGCAAATGATGTCATATAAGATGAAACTGTCAGCACACACCTGTAATCCCAGTGCTTGAGGCTAATGCCAGAAGATTGCTGGGAGTTCAAGGCCAGCCAGCTAATAATAGTGAGTTCAGGCCAGCCTGAACTATACAGCGAGACCTTGCCTCAATAACAACTAAAAATATGAAATTTTCACTATTCATGATATACAGGGTAAAACTAAAAAAAGTTTTAAAAAAATTAACTGATGTGAGGGAACCTAATCTAAAAATTTAAACATAGAAAATGAAATTATAAAAAATAAAAAGAAAATTTATCCCTTAAAATCCTCCAAATTATTCTAGACAATGGAAATTTTTAGATGTGACTATATATACCATGGTGAACAACCATTTTGTTACAGTGGCATTCAGCACATGGCAAAAAAATTTCACATTAATCTACTCAAATCTTTCATGAAGTACTCTTTTGACATAACTTTAATGAATAATATATCAATTGTATTAAAGAATCTTCTTAATGTTGTCATTAATATATTGCATTTGATTAATGTGGAGGCCTTAAGATATGGGCACAGTTTTTCCTGAGATGCCCACAAGCAGTGAGAAGTCACAAATGAAAGGGAGGACTTTGGCTATCACTTCAATGTCCTAGGAAGTCACTGGAGGGAAAGGAGAACCCTTAGAGGCTTTTAAGAGTATAACCGTCCTTTAATAGTACAAGGGATAAACTTTGGATTCTGAAATATCATTTCTATTAAAACAGAACTTGTCGATTTACAGTTTAAAGCCTGAATTTCTCCCTGACCTTTGAAATGCTCATCTGTGTTCTTTGTTTAATTCTTACAAACCTGAATGTACAGCTGCTGTCTCTTGACACTTCACAATCCAGGGCTCTTTGTTTTGCTCCAGAAGAGTGATCAGGCATGGCTTGGAGACAGCTAGACCTGTTGATTGGAAGATGGAATATGACATTTGTTTTACATTCTCCCAATAACTGACATGTATTTCCTAGCACTATAGTTAAAAGAGAAAAAATCATACAAGATCCTCAAAAATTATTTCTCCAAATGTTTCCAAATAGCCATTAGAGTATGTAGAAAGTGTTTTTAATTAGTAAATACTGTGCTATACTTTCAACCACTACTAAACCACACTAGAAAGGAGAATGGGGCTTTAATTTAGAGGCAACAATATTTTCTGCCACAGAATTTCTATGATTATCACAATGCACACTAAGAATAAATAATATTTTAAGACGGGAGACACAGAAGAATAAATGACATGCAAAATTTTGGGTCTATCCTGAAATCTCCATTTTTTTCTTTGAAAGCAGGAACTTGAAATTCATTCATGCAAAGCTCCCAGGATTCTTTAAAAAAGATGAGAATTAAATATTGATAATGAATTAGGAGTTCTACAGGAAGCTAGACTCACCCAGGAAGACCAAGTTTCTGTAGTTCTCTAACATCACATCCCTATACAAATTCTGCTGAGCAGAGTCCAGGCATTCCCACTCCTCTAAAGAGAGATCAATGGTCACATCCTTAAATGTCAACAGTTCCTGAAATATAAAAAAAAAAAAATTATTCTTGGTCATCAGCAGAGCTCTTAATTTTATCTAATATGGAACAAAAGTAAAGATTGCTGCAGACATAGGTGGGATACTTATTTGAATAGATAATGTATTATCTAATTTGGAGCTAAGAACATGACACAAGATACACAAAACCAGTGTAGGTTTGATTAAATTTAAAACATTCAAAACATTTTTGAGTGTTATATTTATATTTTATACAAGTTCTGGATTTTTCTCAGGTGAGAAAGTCATCATGTTAGGAGAGTACATTTCAAATTCTGAATCTTAAAAGCATACATTAGAGATCTCATTTAAATGCACATTTTGATTCAGTTATCTAGGGAATGCTGTGGGTATCAATATGTAGCAAGCTCACCTATGATGCTAAAGTCAGTGGTCCAAAGAGAACATATTTTGGACAATTAAAGGCTATAATACTACAAAAGAATTCACAGATTAATCTGACTGAATTAATTTTACAGTATTTTAAACTTTTAATACATTAGCAAGAACAGCAACAAAAATCATTTTTTGGGTGCCAGCTAGTTAGAAGATCTCACCAAGATACTTAATGATAGAGAAATAGTAAGTTTATAAGAAAGAATGTGATAGGCAGGGCTTTTACCAAGTAAACCCACTTAAATGTGATGTAAAGAGACAAAGTTGCATCAGGTTTGAATACAGAGATGGAATATCAGCATTGTCATATCAGTGGCCACAAAGAAAACTAACACGAAAGATAAAATGAGGCAGAATCTTAACTACTCCTGACAGGAGCATCAATTTTGCATTAATTCCAATGTATGTATCTGTCCTATGGTCTGTAGCCTCACACAGTGTAAAGACAGTCTTTGCACAGCATTATAGGGATGAATATTCTTCTCACTGTTCTTTTTTCAAAACTTCTTCACTTTTTTTCAAATGTGAGAAAATTTTAGAAACACTACCATTTTGGAACAAAACCCAACATGAACATTTTCAACAAACTGTGTTAACTCAGACCCAGCACACACTGGTGCAGGGCAGGAAATACACTGTGCCAGATGGGTGTGAGCTGTTGGGTAGTAGGAAGTACAATCTACTGGGCAAAGATCAGCTGCTAAGTGGCAGAGGAAAACTGAAGCTGAGGCATGCTGTACTTTTTAAAAACTTCAGTTTGATATTCTGTCCAGGGCGGAGACCAAACCAGCTGAATGTCGTTTCATGGTATTCTAGGTCCAGGATGCTTTGGCTGGAACTGGCGGAAAGCTTGGTAGCCACCACTTCTCACCCAACTGTAGACCCATGGGCACAGCAAACTCTGCCCAATTCCAAGGCATTCCAGAGTACATGATGCCACAGGTGGATTAATGGTCATTCATGCCTCTGAGTGTCCTGGCTAGAGAACTGTGGTACCTGACACCCCAAATCTGAGAGTCTTCAAGTTGGATCCAACTTTACCTGTACCCCCATTCCTGTATGCCTAGAACACCCTGAGATATTGAGTGTAAATCAAGCCCCAGCACTGTCACCTTCATCTTAACACTCTAAGTGATTCTGCCTATTTGAACGTAAGTTAAGAAGGAACTTTCTGAAGGAAAAAGTGTTCCACATTCCTCCTAATATTTGGCAGATTTCAGTAGTAGAACTTCAGCAAAGACATAAGCCACATTTTAAACACCTCTAAATGGGAAAACCTTAAATCTTGTTTTTATCAATTTTTTTCTTTCATTTCTATTGTGTTCTCTCTGTCCTTTTGCTGTGTTTTCCGCACTTAATGCTTTTCCCCCATGGTTAACACATTTCATATATTTTAATACATTAAAATTTGCCCCCTATTTCTTCTGTGTTTTTGCATGTCATCTGCTTCCCTCTTCTTTTTTCTCTTACCTTATTCTGTCTCTTTTCTCCCTCCCCCTTAAAATATATTTTAAAAATAATTTTAATATAATTATTCCACAATTTTTTAGTCTATTCTAATATTCCTATTTCTTTTCAGGGCTTTCTGGCATAGTAGAGATCAATTTCATCAATGTTTTTAATATGCTGGCACATAAACTGCTTTTAGTTTTTGATGCTAATTATTACATTCTCCCCTTAAAGCATATCTAGGGATTGAATCTAGCACCTTGATCATGTCAAATGGGTGCTCTGACACAGAGATAACCAGGCCAGAGGACATCACAGGGAAAGATGCTTACTACACGACCCTCACATAATGTGGAAATGATATCCTTCTCAACAGAAGTGCAAATCTCAACTTTAAAACCCAAGGCAATAAGATAATAAAATATTATCAAAAGACCATAACACCTCAATAACTGAATCCATAGATATGTAAGTGTAGGAAAGCTTGATTGCTAAAATAATCAATGAATCCAAAGATAAAAATAAACAGCTACACAAATTAAGGCAGATAATGCAAAGTGGCAGAGTTGAAATCAACATAGAAGGATCAGTACCTTTTCCAAACATCAGTAATGAGCTCATTGAGAAACAGAAACAATTCCAGTCTCAATAGCTTTAAAAAAAACTAAACTACCCATAAAGCAACCTAAACTAAGAGTGGAAAGACTTTTACAATGAAAATTGTAGAATGCTGAAGAAAGAAATTGAAGATGACAAAGGTAGATGGAACAATCTCCCATGTTCATGGATTAGCAGAATTAGTGTTTTTTAAATGGCAAATTACCAAAAGTGACCTAAAAAAGCAATTGTGTTCTTCAAAGTGCTAAAGAAAACAATCACAAAATTCACATACACAACAGCTACAACAGTCAAAACAATGCTGAGAAAAAAAAGGGCACTGCTAAAAAAAAAAAAATAGTACAATACCTGACATATATGTGTACTTTATAGGCATGGTAATAAAATCAGCATTTTACTGACATAAAAACAGACACATAATTCTTCTGGGAAAATACCCAGAAGGGGAATAGCTGGGTTAAATGGGACCTCTACTCCTAATTTTTTGAGGACTCTCCAGACTGATTTTCAAAGTGGTTTTACCACTCTATATTGCCACCAACAGTGAAAAAGAGTTCTTTTTTTACCCACAACCCCTCCAGCATTTGTTGTTAGCTGATTTCTTGATGGCAGCAATTCTTGCTGAAGTGAGATGGAATCTCAGCCTTGTCTTAATGTACATTTCTTGAATGACCAATGATGTTGAAATTTTTTCATGTATTTATTTGCCATTTATATTTCTTCATCTGAGAAGTGCGTATTCATCTCAGATGCCCATTTCTGGATTGAGTCTTTGAATTTGGGGGTCTGATTTTTTTTTCAAATCTTTGCATGCTCTAGATATAGTCCTGTGTCTGAGGGACACTTACTTAGCTAAAATGTTTTCCCACTCTGTGGGTTGTCTTTTTACACTATTGGTGATTTCTTTTGAAGTATAAAAGCTTTTTAATAGGATGCAATCCCAGTTGTTGATTTTTTGAAGTGTTTCCTGTGCAGTTTGGGTTTTATACATCTGTGCCTACTCCTATGTCTTCAAGATTTTGACCTACTTTCTCTTCCAGTAGATTTAGTGTTTCTGCTTTAATATTTAGAAATTTGATCCATTTTGACTTTAGTTTAGTGCACCCAAGTTTATAGCAGCACAATTTGTCTTGGCAAAATCTTGGAAACCCAAATGTCCATCAACTAAGGAGTAGATAATAAAGATGTGGTATTTTTATACAATCGAGTATTACTCAGCTACAAAGAAAGATAAACTCAATGCTTTTATAGGTAAATGGATACAACTAGAGACCATACTCATAAGTGAAATAAATCAGACCCTCATGTGTAAATACTGTATTGTCTCCCTAGTGTAAGAACCTGAAAGAGTAAATAAAATCTGAAAGGTACAATAGACACTGTGAAAGGGAAAGAAACTGCTCAATAGGAAAGAACAACTTCAGAAGGGCATGGTAGCGCATGTCTGTAATCCCAGCACTCGGAAGGCTGAGGCTGGAGGATTGTTGCGAGTTCAAGACCAGCCTGGGCTACAAAGTGAGCTCAAGGCCAGCCTGAACTGCACAGTGAGACCCTGTCTCAAAAAAAAAAAAAAAAAAAAAACAACAACAAACAACTAGGGTGAGGGAAAGGAGAAAAGAAAGAAGAGGGGGAAAAAAAAATATATATATATATATATACAAGATAGCTAAGAAACTGTACTACTAATTTCTTTTGGTTTATTGAAAGGAACAGTTATCCAGGCTATGAAGGAGCAATTGGGATGAAGGAAGGGAGAGGAAACAAAAGAAGGAAGAGGAAAAAATATGTACATGTATATATAGGATAGCTAGAATAATTGTACTACTAATATCTATTGGTTTATTGAAAGGAACTGTTAATGTGTAATTGTTTGATCAATCTTGCATGCCTACATCTGGTTATATGTGCAACCATTTTGAAAATGACCTTACACACTATAACAACCATTGTGAATATCCTACCACCATGTTCTGAAATTCTGTATCATTCTTATTGTTCTCTATGCTCTTTTGTTTATGTACTTGTTTTTGTTATTTTGGAGTTTTTTAAACAAAAAACAAAATTTATATATATATAGAAGGATAGCTGGAATAGGTATATTTCTGATGTCTGTGGTTTATTGAAGAAAACAGTCAATGCTTAAAATTCTTTCTTCTTGACCAATTTTGCACACTTGAATTTGGTAATCAGAATGACTGATTTGAAAATAACAATATACAGTATAAGAACCATTGTTGAACTCCTACCACCTTGTATGGTGAAGTTCAGCATCATTTCCAATTTTTTTTTATGATTTGTTACTGTCTTTGTTTGATGAATCTTACATTCTTATGTCTGGTGGACTAAGCAACTTCGTCGAATATAGCAACCATTGCTATAATCATTTTTGTTGTTTTTGTGTTGTTTTGATTTTGTCTTCATTGTTGCTTTGTTAGTTTAATTTTTAAAATAAATAAATAAATAAATATAAAACAACCATTGCTGATTTCCTATCACCTTGTTTTGAAATTCTGTATCATTTAGTTGTTGTGTTGTTTTGTTTTTGTCTTTTGTTATTTTGTTTTTGTTCTTTTTTCTTTAAAATAAAAAAAAAACAAGACACATAGACCAACAAAGTAAACAGATGACAGAGAAAAAACCACCCAACTATAGCCACTTGAATTTTGACAACGGATCCAACAGTGTGGACTGGAGAAAAGATAGTTTAATAAATGCTGCTGAGAAAAACATATTTGTATTTAGAAAACTAAAACTGGATCCCAATATCTTCCCCTACAGAAGAAAATCAAAACAAATGAAAGACCTGAAAGTTTGAAACTGGTAGAAGAAAACATAAGACAAGGTCTTTGTGAACGGGACTCTAATAGCACAGAAAATAATAGGAAAATTTTAAAGAGGACTACATCAAAAGTTTTAAAAACTTCTGAAAAGCAAAGCAAACAACTGAGTGCAGAGACCAGCTACACAATGGAAGAACGTATTTGCTAGCTACTCTTCTGATGGATGAATATGCAGAGTGTATGAAGAATGTTTTAAAAAACAGCAAAAAATTCCAAATCAATGAATGGGCAAATAAACTGAACAGATACTTCTCAAAATACAAATGGGAAATCAGTATTTAAAAAAAGAAAAGTTCAACATCTTTACTCATCAGGGAAATGCAAATGCAGATTTCATCTCATTCCATTTTGAATGGCCATCAAAGATATAATAAATGTGGTAAGGATTTTAGGGAAAAGGAACTTTTTTTTTTTTTTTTTGGTTTTTCTCCGGTACCGGGAACCGAACTCACGACCTTGCGCTTGCCAAGCAGGCGCTTTTGCCGCTGAGCTAAATCCCCAGCCCCTAGGGAACTTTTATATACTGCTGATGGAAATGCAAATTACTACAACCACTATATAAAACGCTAGGGATGTTCCTCAAAAAACTAAAAACAGAGCAACAATTTGATGCAGTCATGTAATACCTCAGTATTCCAAAAGAATAAAAATCAGCTTATTGTAGAGATATCTGCACACTTGTGTTTGAAGTGGCACAATTCACAGCAGCTACACAGGGAAACAGTGCTAATCAACTGATGAGGCATATATACACAGGGGAGAACCGTTTAGTCATAAAGGGTGAAATCATGACATTTGCAGGAAAATTCATGACTTGAAGATCATATTACATGAAAAAACAGACTCACAGAAAAATCTTGATTTTTTTTTTCCTCATATGTGTAAGTTTTAAAAAGATGACATGAAAGTAGATTATTAGGAGAAAATATGGGCAAGGATATTATAGGGCAAGCTGGGTAAAAGCAAAATTATAAAAGTATGTTATATGCATATATGAATATGCCAAATGAAATCCACTATTCTGCGGAAACATGCACAAATAATAATAAAAAATAAATTTGCATTAACTCAACATAAAGACCTGAAGTGGGTGCACACACTGGGTGGTCTAGAGCAGCACATTACAAAAGATTAATAAACAGTAACCATAAATTTTGTCATAATATTCATGGAATAACAATGGTAATAAGTTATTAAAAACTCAAACAAAGTAAAATAATGACTTCTCAGGAATACATTTTGAATCTGTAACACCAAAGAAGTAACATAGGTCTACTGCCACATCTGGGTGCAGTGAGAGATGAGCTAGGCAAGCACACCAGCACTGCACAGAGCCTATTTATTTTTCTAGATGGGTATGCTATACTTATTTAGACTCACAATTTAAGTAGTATAAGACACAATTTATTAAAAGACTATCTCTGCTTATTCAGGTCATCACTCAATCCACTTAAATCTTCAACAAGGAAAACAATATCTTACACTCAAATGATGGAACAAAATTTGTAAAATCACAGCCAAAATGAAATTTTGGGGTATCAATGTTATAAAGCAAACAAGACCGAAACCACTCAAGTTAAAAGCCTTCCACACTCTTAGCTCACAAGGAAATTCCCATTTAGAAAATTACGTATGTTCCCAAGGCTGTGCACCACTATCAAGGGGGAGATGTAGCCCAATGAAACTCACATCTCAAAACAAAATGAGGGAAACGGGAGTAGCTGGGAAATTTAATTCTTTAAGTTCCACATACCATATATCATTACTCCACAATGTATAATTTGCCTCTTCCAGGGTCTCAATTCTTCCCACTGATCAAACACACACTTTCTGACCTCTGGCCATGTTTCTGTAACCATTTGCAATACCAAATTGTGGAGCCTGCTGAACATCAATAGATTCTCCTGCAATAACGGGTTGCTCAACAATTCAATTCTGACACATAAGAAGCCACAGGTTTAGGACTCAGTTGCTCAGTACTTTCCACATTTTACGTAAGAATTGCAAGCCCCAGAGCATTATTTATATTCTCAGTAGCTACCTGAAAGTGAGAGTTCATATAAAAACCATTTAATATTTTCATGGGAACTGAAATTAATAAAGCTCTATCTTTACCAGTTTATCAAAAAATATTTAACTTATTAAGGTCTAAGTACATAAGATAAGTAATACTTCACCTCAGGAAGGCATCTGTTTGCAAACAATTTGGTTAGTAAACAAAAGGGTTCTGCAAAATTTTGCTTCCCTATTGGGTGAAAAACATAGCCATAGCCATGTTCCCCACACAAACACAAAACATAGCAATGTTACCCCAAATTGTAAAACAAATTTGAGTTCATAAACTGAGGTGCCACTGTGCATACCAATAAAACTGGCATGGAAAAATGAGGAAAGCGCATAATCCCAAGAAAGAGCTATGACTGAAGAAATCCCTTAGCCTCTGTGTTCTATTAGAGCTGTTTCCTGTGAGGAACACTTTTCCATGGATTGGATAACCCTCCTTTTTTTTTTGAAACAGGATCTCACTTTATGGTTCGAGCTGACCTTGAATTCACTATATAGCACAAATAAGAAGTCAATAACAAAGAAATCTGGAAAACAATACCACTCATAGTAGCTTCAAAAAATAAAATAAATGAAAAAAGTGAAATATAACAACAGGGTTAGTTGTAAAATGCTGAAGAAAGAAACTAAAGATACCAGCAGGTGTAAAGAACTTCTGCATCCATGAATTGGCAGAAATAACATATTAAATATGTATTATAATATATAATAATATTCCCAAAAGCAAAGATTCAATGCAAAACCTATCAAAATACAAATGCATTGCTTTGTAAAATCTGAAAAAAATGAAAATTTAAATGGAAGCAAAGAAGGGCTTGAAAAGCCAAAGAAATTCTGAGCAAATAGTAATGCTGGTGGTATCATACTTGATTTCACAATATACTTTAGACCCATGCAAAGAAAAAAAAGGGATGGTATTCACATAAAACAAACAAGCCAACTAATAGAATAGTTAGAGGACACAAAAGTAAACCCAGAGCTACAGCCATCTGATTACCAGTAACTGTGACAAAAATATAATGTTGGAAAAAAGACAGGCTTTTTAACAAATGGCGCTGATAAAACTAGACACACAATCGAGAAAGATTAAAACTAGACCTTTCTAACTAAATAGCAAGATCCTGTCTCAAAAAAGAAAATAATATCATCATCCAGTACCCCAATATCCTTGGTAGAAACGGCTGTCCTTTGAAACTAGCTTTTATAAGTAGTAGGCAGACTAGTTAGTAGAGAATGGGGTCAGAAATTCTACTTCCAGGAAACGAATCAAGAAATCCTACACTTGCAAGTACTACATAGTAATTTAAATCAGAAAATATCACACAATTATTTCTCTGAGAATCCAGTGGAGTTTGGTACTATAGATATGATCATCTGACACCTGAATAAAATGAATGCTAGTTTGTAAGAAAACCCTTCAGGGACAGAGCTGTATGTGAATTCACACTGCACATCTCCCAGGCTACTGCTAGTCTGCACACACACTACTGCATCTTGGATCCCACCACACCATCTGCAGAGCTTCCGGACCCAGCACTTGCACATCTGGAAGCACACACCAGGATCAACACACGATTCATAGCACATCCACAATTACAATTTCTCCACTGCCTGCCCTGAGAACCTTACGCTAATGTCACACTCTCTGGTGCCACAGGTCCACAGGTCAAAATAAAACCCCCACCAGGAAGCAGCTGAAATCCCAGGGCTCCTCTTTCACATTTTCAACCACATGCAGGAACACAGAATGCAACTTGACTGTTGAGTTCCCTGGCAAGAGCCACAGTGTCAGGAATCTGTGGACAGAAGGCTAATGGGTATGTTAGTTATTTGACTGCGGGACTGGCTTCATAGATGTGTGAATATATCACAGTGTACTTAAATACAGGCAGATTATTATGTCAATTATACTTCAATAAATCTGTAAAAAAAGTAGCATGCATATAAATTCAAAGGGGAATATACATACTTAAATAGGTAAAATTTTTTAAAATGATAAGACTCTAATACCTAGTCATCAGCATAACTACTTAGAAAACCCAAATTTTGTAATAGGAGAGTGAAGAGACTTTTAGTAAAAGAGCAAAATTTCACCATATTGGAAACAAATATACTATACAGAGTACTAATAATGCCAAATGTTATTACTTTTAAAAAATTAATGAAATTGAGCTGGGCATGGAGGTGCACATCTGTAATCCCAGTACTTGTGAGACTGAAGCAGGAGGTTCGTTTCAAATTCAAGGCCAGTATGGACTACACAGTGAGTTCAAGGCCAGCCTAAACTACATAGTGAGACCCTGTCTCACAAAACCAAAACATAAATAAAATAAAATACTAATGAAATTGCAAGAATTCTAGTAAATTTAATCATGGAGAAGTATGTATTATCATGTAGCTGTAACATATATATATCTGTATACATTGTCATACCTCAACATGGGGATACATTCTGGGAAAGGCATTGCCAGGTGACTCGTTCATTGTTCAAACATACCAAAGCGTACTTGCACAACTCAGGAGGCACAGTCTGCTACATACACAGGCAAAACATTATCGACACCACCGTATGAATCTATCATGGAACAAAATTCCACTATGCAGCACATGACTGCATTTATAAGCTGTGTAAACCTGATAAAGAGATGAAGAAACGCACCTATTGAACTAAAATGGCAACACTTACAGACCCTTTCCTGTCAGACGCATGTGACTGTTGGGAATTGCACTGTGGGAATACAAACAGGACTCTCTTAAATGAAAGCTGCTAGGAAGACAGACATCTACATAGCAAGTCATGCTTTTGTATCCTTTCCTCATACCACATTATAAATCATTTAAACACATAATTATAAAAGGAAACTATAAGATATTCAAAAGCTGCTTTAGAAAAGTATTTCTTTTGAGCCACACAAATCAACACTAAATAAAAGTATTCATAAAGTAGACTTTGTAAAAATAAAAATTCTATTCACCAAACGAAACCACTGAAAAAAGAGTAAGAAGTCAGGTGTGGTGGCACATGACTATAATACCAGCACTTGGGAAGCAGAAACAGGAAGATCCTCATGAGCTGCAGGCCAGCCTGGGCTACACAGTAAGTTCAAGGCCAGCCTGAACTACTTAGCAAAACCCTGTCTCAAAACAACAATAAAAAAAAAATTTTAAAGCACAGAGACACGATAAGAGTCGGAAAAACTATCTGCTTTATATCTGACTAAACAGTGTAAGCAAGCAAGAAAGGATGGAAGCTCTATAAGAGAAAGCAATAGATTTCAACAGTGACATTACAGTTAACATCTGATGTTCAACAGTCACCAACAATCTCAGTACCTCTAAAAATTAGAAAAACAAAATACAATCACATCTGACAAACATAAACAGTATTCACAACAAAATGGGACAACTGAACTCTCATGAACACAGAGCTGCTGTTATCCATTTGGGGAAAGCTCAGCTGATGCTCCCCCCCACACACACACACATGCAGAAGTACAGTGATTAGTGCAAAGGAGCACACGACAGCACAGAGGATGCGGCAGTCAGTGCACAGACGTGAAATCCAGGGGACGTGCATCGGAGAAGGCACGTTCCGAAAGCAGGTGTGGCTACTTTCCACTGGCCAGCCACAACCTAGTCCTTCTCAGTCCAGTTTAACAAGTAAAAGAAGTTTCATATGGGTGTCACACCTATGCATGTTTTTAAAATGAAGTAAACAGAATTTATCAAAAACAAAAATTTACAAAAGCACATAGAAAAATCTGATTGCACACATGCGATGTAGATAATAAAACTCATAAAAGTGATCATTTCCCCCAGATTAATCTATACCATCCCATCAAAATTTCAAGTTGCTTAAGCTGTAATGTGAGCGATCAAAATCTAAACGTTCTCAAATTCATGTGTAGATTAAAACACATGAATAGATGTAATCAGCCAAGAAACTTCTGAACTGTAAGAGGTGGGCATGCACGTATGTGCGCAGGCCCTGGGTCCAACCCCCAATGCCCCGCTCTGGGTAGAATGTGTGCCCAGAAGCGCAAGGTCCTTGGTTCCATCTCATCACCAAAAATAGAACGGAGAATATGGCTGGGAGATGGAAGTTAGGAATTTGTTGCCACAGGAAGGAGCTTAGACGAGAGGGGCAGGGCTCAGGATTTGAGACCCCGCTTCCCACACGTTTAGCAACCACAAAGGAAACCGAGGAACGCCAGACAGGAAGGAGGAGCTGGGGGCTTCAGGGACTGCAGCTCCGGAGACACAGCGGACTGCAGAGCTGGGTCGATGACCCTGCAGCCGTCACCGCCGTCGGGAGATGTGAGGCGGCGGGGCCGCTGCCGGTGGGGACCAGCGTCGCCACTCAGGGACGCGGCAGGACCCCGGGCTCCCGGCCGCCGGCGCAGCCCCCAGCCCGGGGTGAAGACGCC
>NW_004955607.1:236816-237689 GCF_000276665.1 Chinchilla lanigera
CAACAACAAACAACTAGGGTGAGGGAAAGGAGAAAAGAAAGAAGAGGGGGAAAAAAAAATATATATATATATATATACAAGATAGCTAAGAAACTGTACTACTAATTTCTTTTGGTTTATTGAAAGGAACAGTTATCCAGGCTATGAAGGAGCAATTGGGATGAAGGAAGGGAGAGGAAACAAAAGAAGGAAGAGGAAAAAATATGTACATGTATATATAGGATAGCTAGAATAATTGTACTACTAATATCTATTGGTTTATTGAAAGGAACTGTTAATGTGTAATTGTTTGATCAATCTTGCATGCCTACATCTGGTTATATGTGCAACCATTTTGAAAATGACCTTACACACTATTGTGAATACCTTACAACCATTGTGAATATCCTACCACCATGTTCTGAAATTCTGTATCATTCTTATTGTTCTCTATGCTCTTTTGTTTATGTACTTGTTTTTGTTATTTTGGAGTTTTTTAAACAAAAAACAAAATTTATATATATATAGAAGGATAGCTGGAATAGGTATATTTCTGATGTCTGTGGTTTATTGAAGAAAACAGTCAATGCTTAAAATTCTTTCTTCTTGACCAATTTTGCACACTTGAATTTGGTAATCAGAATGACTGATTTGAAAATAACAATATACAGTATAAGAACCATTGTTGAACTCCTACCACCTTGTATGGTGAAGTTCAGCATCATTTCCAATTTTTTTTTATGATTTGTTACTGTCTTTGTTTGATGAATCTTACATTCTTATGTCTGGTGGACTAAGCAACTTCGTCGAATATAGCAACCATTGCTATAATCATTTTTGTTGTTTTTGTGTTGTTTTGATTTTGTCTTCATTGTTGCTTTGTTAGTTTAATTT